>NC_140189.1:26540221-26662613 GCF_965226575.1 Pagrus pagrus
AGTCCCCATTGGATTCGGGTGGAATTTGTATTTTTGGTGAATATTTTAGTGAAAGGGGGCAATTTTTCATGAAAACCACAGCCGATTTTGTCAATAGCTTCCAGGTCTTTGGACCGATTGACTCTAAATTTCTCCCAAACGTGGTACTCTACTGGCTGAATAAGACACAGCAGACCCCATTGGATTCGGGTGGAATTTGTATTTTTGGTGAATATTTTAGTGAAAGGGGGCCATTTTTCATGAAAACCACAGCCGATTTTTTCAATAGCTTCCAGGTCTTTGGACCGATTGACTCGAAATTTCTCCCAAACGTGGTACTCTACTGGCTGAATAAGACACAGCAGTCCCCATTGGATTCGGGTGGAATTTGTATTTTTGGTGAATATTTTAGTGAAAAGCAGCCATTTTTCTTGAAAACCTCGGCCGATTTTTTCAATAGCTTCCAGGTCTTTGGACCGATTGACTTGAAATTTCTCCCAAACGTGGTCCTATACTGGCTGAAGGAGACACAGCAGTCCCCATTGGATTCGGGTGGAATTTGTATTTTTGGTGAATATTTTAGTGAAAAAAGGCATTTTTTCATAAATACCACGGCCGATTTTTTCAATAGCTTCCAGGTCTTTGGACCGATTGACTCTAAATTTCTCCCAAACGTGGTACTCTACTGGCTGAATAAGACACAGCAGTCCCCAATGGATTCGGGTGGAATTTGTATTTTTGGTGAATATTTTAGTGAAAAAAGGCAATTTTTCATGAAAACCACGGCCGATTTTTTCAATAGCTTCCAGGTCTTTGGACCGATTGACTTGAAATTTCTCCCAAACGTGGTACTCTACTGGCTGAAGGAGACGCAGCAGTCCCCATTGGATTCGGGTGGAATTTGTATTTTTGGTGAATATTTTAGTGAAAAAAGGCAATTTTTCATGAAAACCACGGCCGATTTTTTCAATAGCTTCCAGGTCTTTGGACCGATTAACTCTAAATTTCTCCCAAACGTGGTCCTATACTGGCTGAAGGAGACGCAGCAGTCCCCATTGGATTCGGGTGGAATTTGTATTTTTGGTGAATATTTTTGTGAAAAAAGGCAATTTTTCATGAAAACCACGGCCGATTTTTTCAATAGCTTCCAGGTCTTTGGACCGATTAACTCTAAATTTCTCCCAAACGTGGTCCTATACTGGCTGAAGGAGACACAGCAGTCCCCATTGGATTCGGGTGGAATTTGTATTTTTGGTGAATATTTTAGTGAAAGGGGGCAATTTTTCATGAAAACCACAGCCGATTTTTTCAATAGCTTCCAGGTCTTTGGACCGATTGACTCTAAATTTCTCCCAAACGTGGTCCTATACTGGCTGAAGGAGACACAGCAGTCCCCATTGGATTCGGGTGGAATTTGTATTTTTGGTGAATATTTTAGTGAAAGGGGGCCATTTTTCTTGAAAACCTCGGCCGATTTTTTCAATAGCTTCCAGATCTAGTGAAACATCTCGGCCGATTTTTTCAATAGCTTCCAGGTCTTTGGACCGATTGACTCGAAATTTCTCCCAAACGTGGTACTCTACTGGCTGAATAAGACACAGCAGTCCCCATTGGATTCGGGTGGAATTTGTATTTTTGGTGAATATTTTAGTGAAAAAAGGCAATTTTTCATGAAAACCACGGCCGATTTTTTCAATAGCTTCCAGGTCTTTGGACCGATTGACTCTAAATTTCTCCCAAACGTGGTACTCTACTGGCTGAATAAGACACAGCAGTCCCCATTGGATTCGGGTGGAATTTGTATTTTTGGTGAATATTTTAGTGAAAAAAGGCAATTTTTCATGAAAACCACGGCCGATTTTTTCAATAGCTTCCAGGTCTTTGGACCGATTGACTCTAAATTTCTCCCAAACGTGGTACTCTACTGGCTGAATAAGACACAGCAGTCCCCATTGGATTCGGGTGGAATTTGTATTTTTGGTGAATATTTTAGTGAAAAAAGGCAATTTTTCATGAAAACCACGGCCGATTTTTTCAATAGCTTCCAGGTCTTTGGACCGATTGACTCTAAATTTCTCCCAAACGTGGTACTCTACTGGCTGAATAAGACACAGCAGTCCCCATTGGATTCGGGTGGAATTTGTATTTTTGGTGAATATTTTAGTGAAAGGGGGCAATTTTTCATGAAAACCACAGCCGATTTTTTCAATAGCTTCCAGGTCTTTGGACCGATTGACTTGAAATTTCTCCCAAACGTGGTACTCTACTGGCTGAAGGAGACACAGCAGTCCCCATTGGATTCGGGTGGAATTTGTATTTTTGGTGAATATTTTAGTGAAAAAAGGCAATTTTTCATGAAAACCACGGCCGATTTTTTCAATAGCTTCCAGGTCTTTGGACCGATTGACTCTAAATTTCTCCCAAACGTGGTCCTCTACTGGCTGAATAAGACACAGCAGTCCCCATTGGATTCGGGTGGAATTTGTATTTTTGGTGAATATTTTAGTGAAAAGCGGGCATTTTTCTTGAAAACCTCGGCCGATTTTTTCAATAGCTTCCAGGTCTTTGGACCGATTGACTTGAAATTTCTCCCAAACGTGGTCCTATACTGGCTGAAGGAGACACAGCAGTCCCCATTGGATTCGGGTGGAATTTGTATTTTTGGTGAATATTTTTGTGAAAAAAGGCAATTTTTCATGAAAACCACGGCCGATTTTTTCAATAGCTTCCAGGTCTTTGGACCGATTGACTCTAAATTTCTCCCAAACGTGGTACTCTACTGGCTGAATAAGACACAGCAGTCCCCATTGGATTCGGGTGGAATTTGTATTTTTGGTGAATATTTTAGTGAAAGGGGGCAATTTTTCATGAAAACCACAGCCGATTTTTTCAATAGCTTCCAGGTCTTTGGACCGATTGACTCTAAATTTCTCCCAAACGTGGTACTCTACTGGCTGAATAAGACACAGCAGTCCCCATTGGATTCGGGTGGAATTTGTATTTTTGGTGAATATTTTAGTGAAAGGGGGCCATTTTTCTTGAAAACCTCGGCCGATTTTTTCAATAGCTTCCAGGTCTTTTGACCGATTGACTTGAAATTTCTCCCAAACGTGGTCCTATACTGGCTGAAGGAGACACAGCAGTCCCCATTGGATTCGGGTGGAATTTGTATTTTTGGTGAATATTTTAGTGAAAGGGGGCCATTTTTCTTGAAAACCTCGGCCGATTTTTTCAATAGCTTCCAGATCTAGTGAAACATCTCGGCCGATTTTTTCAATAGCTTCCAGGTCTTTGGACCGATTGACTCGAAATTTCTCCCAAACGTGGTACTCTACTGGCTGAATAAGACACAGCAGTCCCCATTGGATTCGGGTGGAATTTGTATTTTTGGTGAATATTTTAGTGAAAAAAGGCAATTTTTCATGAAAACCACGGCCGATTTTTTCAATAGCTTCCAGGTCTTTGGACCGATTGACTCTAAATTTCTCCCAAACGTGGTACTCTACTGGCTGAATAAGACACAGCAGTCCCCATTGGATTCGGGTGGAATTTGTATTTTTGGTGAATATTTTAGTGAAAAAAGGCAATTTTTCATGAAAACCACGGCCGATTTTTTCAATAGCTTCCAGGTCTTTGGACCGATTGACTTGAAATTTCTCCCAAACGTGGTCCTCTACTGGCTGAATAAGACACAGCAGTCCCCATTGGATTCGGGTGGAATTTGTATTTTTGGTGAATATTTTAGTGAAAAGCGGGCATTTTTCTTGAAAACCTCGGCCGATTTTTTCAATAGCTTCCAGGTCTTTGGACCGATTGACTTGAAATTTCTCCCAAACGTGGTCCTATACTGGCTGAAGGAGACACAGCAGTCCCCATTGGATTCGGGTGGAATTTGTATTTTTGGTGAATATTTTTGTGAAAAAAGGCAATTTTTCATGAAAACCACGGCCGATTTTTTCAATAGCTTCCAGGTCTTTGGACCGATTAACTCTAAATTTCTCCCAAACGTGGTCCTATACTGGCTGAATAAGACACAGCAGTCCCCATTGGATTCGGGTGGAATTTGTATTTTTGGTGAATATTTTAGTGAAAGGGGGCCATTTTTCTTGAAAACCTCGGCCGATTTTTTCAATAGCTTCCAGGTCTTTTGACCGATTGACTTGAAATTTCTCCCAAACGTGGTCCTATACTGGCTGAAGGAGACACAGCAGTCCCCATTGGATTCGGGTGGAATTTGTATTTTTGGTGAATATTTTAGTGAAAGGGGGCCATTTTTCTTGAAAACCTCGGCCGATTTTTTCAATAGCTTCCAGATCTAGTGAAACATCTCGGCCGATTTTTTCAATAGCTTCCAGGTCTTTGGACCGATTGACTCGAAATTTCTCCCAAACGTGGTACTCTACTGGCTGAATAAGACACAGCAGTCCCCATTGGATTCGGGTGGAATTTGTATTTTTGGTGAATATTTTAGTGAAAAAAGGCAATTTTTCATGAAAACCACGGCCGATTTTTTCAATAGCTTCCAGGTCTTTGGACCGATTGACTCTAAATTTCTCCCAAACGTGGTACTCTACTGGCTGAATAAGACACAGCAGTCCCCATTGGATTCGGGTGGAATTTGTATTTTTGGTGAATATTTTAGTGAAAGGGGGCAATTTTTCATGAAAACCACAGCCGATTTTTTCAATAGCTTCCAGGTCTTTGGACCGATTGACTTGAAATTTCTCCCAAACGTGGTACTCTACTGGCTGAAGGAGACACAGCAGTCCCCATTGGATTCGGGTGGAATTTGTATTTTTGGTGAATATTTTAGTGAAAAAAGGCAATTTTTCATGAAAACCACGGCCGATTTTTTCAATAGCTTCCAGGTCTTTGGACCGATTGACTCTAAATTTCTCCCAAACGTGGTCCTCTACTGGCTGAATAAGACACAGCAGTCCCCATTGGATTCGGGTGGAATTTGTATTTTTGGTGAATATTTTAGTGAAAAGCGGGCATTTTTCTTGAAAACCTCGGCCGATTTTTTCAATAGCTTCCAGGTCTTTGGACCGATTGACTTGAAATTTCTCCCAAACGTGGTCCTATACTGGCTGAAGGAGACACAGCAGTCCCCATTGGATTCGGGTGGAATTTGTATTTTTGGTGAATATTTTTGTGAAAAAAGGCAATTTTTCATGAAAACCACGGCCGATTTTTTCAATAGCTTCCAGGTCTTTGGACCGATTGACTCTAAATTTCTCCCAAACGTGGTACTCTACTGGCTGAATAAGACACAGCAGTCCCCATTGGATTCGGGTGGAATTTGTATTTTTGGTGAATATTTTAGTGAAAGGGGGCAATTTTTCATGAAAACCACAGCCGATTTTTTCAATAGCTTCCAGGTCTTTGGACCGATTGACTCTAAATTTCTCCCAAACGTGGTACTCTACTGGCTGAATAAGACACAGCAGTCCCCATTGGATTCGGGTGGAATTTGTATTTTTGGTGAATATTTTAGTGAAAGGGGGCCATTTTTCTTGAAAACCTCGGCCGATTTTTTCAATAGCTTCCAGGTCTTTGGACCGATTGACTTGAAATTTCTCCCAAACGTGGTCCTATACTGGCTGAAGGAGACACAGCAGTCCCCATTGGATTCGGGTGGAATTTGTATTTTTGGTGAATATTTTAGTGAAAGGGGGCCATTTTTCTTGAAAACCTCGGCCGATTTTTTCAATAGCTTCCAGATCTAGTGAAACATCTCGGCCGATTTTTTCAATAGCTTCCAGGTCTTTGGACCGATTGACTCGAAATTTCTCCCAAACGTGGTACTCTACTGGCTGAATAAGACACAGCAGTCCCCATTGGATTCGGGTGGAATTTGTATTTTTGGTGAATATTTTAGTGAAAAAAGGCAATTTTTCATGAAAACCACGGCCGATTTTTTCAATAGCTTCCAGGTCTTTGGACCGATTGACTCTAAATTTCTCCCAAACGTGGTACTCTACTGGCTGAACGAGACACAGCAGTCCCCATTGGATTCGGGTGGAATTTGTATTTTTGGTGAATATTTTAGTGAAAGGGGGCAATTTTTCATGAAAACCACAGCCGATTTTTTCAATAGCTTCCAGGTCTTTGGACCGATTGACTCGAAATTTCTCCCAAACGTGGTCCTCTACTGGCTGAACGAGACACAGTAGTCCCCATTGGATTCGGGTGGAATTTGTATTTTTGGTGAATATTTTAGTGAAAAGCGGCCATTTTTCTTGAAAACCTCGGCCGATTTTTTCAATAGCTTCCAGGTCTTTGGACCGATTGACTTGAAATTTCTCCCAAACGTGGTCCTATACTGGCTGAAGGAGACACAGCAGTCCCCATTGGATTCGGGTGGAATTTGTATTTTTGGTGAATATTTTAGTGAAAAGCGGGCATTTTTCTTGAAAACCTCGGCCGATTTTTTCAATAGCTTCCAGGTCTTTGGACCGATTGACTTGAAATTTCTCCCAAACGTGGTCCTATACTGGCTGAAGGAGACACAGCAGTCCCCATTGGATTCGGGTGGAATTTGTATTTTTGGTGAATATTTTAGTGAAAGGGGGCAATTTTTCAAGAAAACCACAGCCGATTTTTTCAATAGCTTCCAGGTCTTTGGACCGATTGACTCGAAATTTCTCCCAAACGTGGTCCTCTACTGGCCGAATAAGACACAGCAGTCCCCATTGGATTCGGGTGGAATTTGTATTTTTGGTGAATATTTTAGTGAAAGGGGGCAATTTTTCATGAAAACCACAGCCGATTTTTTCAATAGCTTCCAGGTCTTTGGACCGATTGACTCTAAATTTCTCCCAAACGTGGTACTCTACTGGCTGAATAAGACACAGCAGTCCCCATTGGATTCGGGTGGAATTTGTATTTTTGGTGAATATTTTAGTGAAAGGGGGCAATTTTTCATGAAAACCACGGCCGATTTTTTCAATAGCTTCCAGGTCTTTGGACCGATTGACTCTAAATTTCTCCCAAACGTGGTACTCTACTGGCTGAATAAGACACAGCAGTCCCCATTGGATTCGGGTGGAATTTGTATTTTTGGTGAATATTTTAGTGAAAGGGGGCAATTTTTCATGAAAACCACAGCCGATTTTTTCAATAGCTTCCAGGTCTTTGGACCGATTGACTCTAAATTTCTCCCAAACGTGGTACTCTACTGGCTGAATAAGACACAGCAGTCCCCATTGGATTCGGGTGGAATTTGTATTTTTGGTGAATATTTTAGTGAAAGGGGGCCATTTTTCTTGAAAACCTCGGCCGATTTTTTCAATAGCTTCCAGGTCTTTGGACCGATTGACTTGAAATTTCTCCCAAACGTGGTCCTATACTGGCTGAAGGAGACACAGCAGTCCCCATTGGATTCGGGTGGAATTTGTATTTTTGGTGAATATTTTAGTGAAAGGGGGCCATTTTTCTTGAAAACCTCGGCCGATTTTTTCAATAGCTTCCAGATCTAGTGAAACATCTCGGCCGATTTTTTCAATAGCTTCCAGGTCTTTGGACCGATTGACTCGAAATTTCTCCCAAACGTGGTACTCTACTGGCTGAATAAGACACAGCAGTCCCCATTGGATTCGGGTGGAATTTGTATTTTTGGTGAATATTTTAGTGAAAAAAGGCAATTTTTCATGAAAACCACGGCCGATTTTTTCAATAGCTTCCAGGTCTTTGGACCGATTGACTCTAAATTTCTCCCAAACGTGGTACTCTACTGGCTGAACGAGACACAGCAGTCCCCATTGGATTCGGGTGGAATTTGTATTTTTGGTGAATATTTTAGTGAAAGGGGGCAATTTTTCATGAAAACCACAGCCGATTTTTTCAATAGCTTCCAGGTCTTTGGACCGATTGACTCGAAATTTCTCCCAAACGTGGTCCTCTACTGGCTGAACGAGACACAGTAGTCCCCATTGGATTCGGGTGGAATTTGTATTTTTGGTGAATATTTTAGTGAAAAGCGGCCATTTTTCTTGAAAACCTCGGCCGATTTTTTCAATAGCTTCCAGGTCTTTGGACCGATTGACTTGAAATTTCTCCCAAACGTGGTCCTATACTGGCTGAAGGAGACACAGCAGTCCCCATTGGATTCGGGTGGAATTTGTATTTTTGGTGAATATTTTAGTGAAAAGCGGGCATTTTTCTTGAAAACCTCGGCCGATTTTTTCAATAGCTTCCAGGTCTTTGGACCGATTGACTTGAAATTTCTCCCAAACGTGGTCCTATACTGGCTGAAGGAGACACAGCAGTCCCCATTGGATTCGGGTGGAATTTGTATTTTTGGTGAATATTTTAGTGAAAGGGGGCAATTTTTCAAGAAAACCACAGCCGATTTTTTCAATAGCTTCCAGGTCTTTGGACCGATTGACTCGAAATTTCTCCCAAACGTGGTCCTCTACTGGCCGAATAAGACACAGCAGTCCCCATTGGATTCGGGTGGAATTTGTATTTTTGGTGAATATTTTAGTGAAAGGGGGCAATTTTTCATGAAAACCACAGCCGATTTTTTCAATAGCTTCCAGGTCTTTGGACCGATTGACTCTAAATTTCTCCCAAACGTGGTACTCTACTGGCTGAATAAGACACAGCAGTCCCCATTGGATTCGGGTGGAATTTGTATTTTTGGTGAATATTTTAGTGAAAGGGGGCAATTTTTCATGAAAACCACGGCCGATTTTTTCAATAGCTTCCAGGTCTTTGGACCGATTGACTTGAAATTTCTCCCAAACGTGGTACTCTACTGGCTGAAGGAGACACAGCAGTCCCCATTGGATTCGGGTGGAATTTGTATTTTTGGTGAATATTTTAGTGAAAAAAGGCAATTTTTCATGAAAACCACGGCCGATTTTTTCAATAGCTTCCAGGTCTTTGGACCGATTGACTCTAAATTTCTCCCAAACGTGGTCCTCTACTGGCTGAATAAGACACAGCAGTCCCCATTGGATTCGGGTGGAATTTGTATTTTTGGTGAATATTTTAGTGAAAAGCGGGCATTTTTCTTGAAAACCTCGGCCGATTTTTTCAATAGCTTCCAGGTCTTTGGACCGATTGACTTGAAATTTCTCCCAAACGTGGTCCTATACTGGCTGAAGGAGACACAGCAGTCCCCATTGGATTCGGGTGGAATTTGTATTTTTGGTGAATATTTTTGTGAAAAAAGGCAATTTTTCATGAAAACCACGGCCGATTTTTTCAATAGCTTCCAGGTCTTTGGACCAATTGACTCTAAATTTCTCCCAAACGTGGTCCTATACTGGCTGAATGAGACACAGCAGTCCCCATTGGATTCGGGTGGAATTTGTATTTTTGGTGAATATTTTAGTGAAAGGGGGCAATTTTTCATGAAAACCACAGCCGATTTTTTCAATAGCTTCCAGGTCTTTGGACCGATTGACTCTAAATTTCTCCCAAACGTGGTACTCTACTGGCTGAATAAGACACAGCAGTCCCCATTGGATTCGGGTGGAATTTGTATTTTTGGTGAATATTTTAGTGAAAGGGGGCCATTTTTCTTGAAAACCTCGGCCGATTTTTTCAATAGCTTCCAGGTCTTTGGACCGATTGACTTGAAATTTCTCCCAAACGTGGTCCTATACTGGCTGAAGGAGACACAGCAGTCCCCATTGGATTCGGGTGGAATTTGTATTTTTGGTGAATATTTTAGTGAAAGGGGGCCATTTTTCTTGAAAACCTCGGCCGATTTTTTCAATAGCTTCCAGATCTAGTGAAACATCTCGGCCGATTTTTTCAATAGCTTCCAGGTCTTTGGACCGATTGACTCGAAATTTCTCCCAAACGTGGTACTCTACTGGCTGAATAAGACACAGCAGTCCCCATTGGATTCGGGTGGAATTTGTATTTTTGGTGAATATTTTAGTGAAAAAAGGCAATTTTTCATGAAAACCACGGCCGATTTTTTCAATAGCTTCCAGGTCTTTGGACCGATTGACTCTAAATTTCTCCCAAACGTGGTACTCTACTGGCTGAATAAGACACAGCAGTCCCCATTGGATTCGGGTGGAATTTGTATTTTTGGTGAATATTTTAGTGAAAAAAGGCAATTTTTCATGAAAACCACGGCCGATTTTTTCAATAGCTTCCAGGTCTTTGGACCGATTGACTCTAAATTTCTCCCAAACGTGGTACTCTACTGGCTGAATAAGACACAGCAGTCCCCATTGGATTCGGGTGGAATTTGTATTTTTGGTGAATATTTTAGTGAAAGGGGGCAATTTTTCATGAAAACCACAGCCGATTTTTTCAATAGCTTCCAGGTCTTTGGACCGATTGACTTGAAATTTCTCCCAAACGTGGTACTCTACTGGCTGAAGGAGACACAGCAGTCCCCATTGGATTCGGGTGGAATTTGTATTTTTGGTGAATATTTTAGTGAAAAAAGGCAATTTTTCATGAAAACCACGGCCGATTTTTTCAATAGCTTCCAGGTCTTTGGACCGATTGACTCTAAATTTCTCCCAAACGTGGTCCTCTACTGGCTGAATAAGACACAGCAGTCCCCATTGGATTCGGGTGGAATTTGTATTTTTGGTGAATATTTTAGTGAAAAGCGGGCATTTTTCTTGAAAACCTCGGCCGATTTTTTCAATAGCTTCCAGGTCTTTGGACCGATTGACTTGAAATTTCTCCCAAACGTGGTCCTATACTGGCTGAAGGAGACACAGCAGTCCCCATTGGATTCGGGTGGAATTTGTATTTTTGGTGAATATTTTTGTGAAAAAAGGCAATTTTTCATGAAAACCACGGCCGATTTTTTCAATAGCTTCCAGGTCTTTGGACCGATTGACTCTAAATTTCTCCCAAACGTGGTCCTATACTGGCTGAAGGAGACACAGCAGTCCCCATTGGATTCGGGTGGAATTTGTATTTTTGGTGAATATTTTAGTGAAAGGGGGCAATTTTTCATGAAAACCACAGCCGATTTTTTCAATAGCTTCCAGGTCTTTGGACCGATTGACTCTAAATTTCTCCCAAACGTGGTACTCTACTGGCTGAATAAGACACAGCAGTCCCCATTGGATTCGGGTGGAATTTGTATTTTTGGTGAATATTTTAGTGAAAGGGGGCCATTTTTCTTGAAAACCTCGGCCGATTTTTTCAATAGCTTCCAGGTCTTTGGACCGATTGACTTGAAATTTCTCCCAAACGTGGTCCTATACTGGCTGAAGGAGACACAGCAGTCCCCATTGGATTCGGGTGGAATTTGTATTTTTGGTGAATATTTTAGTGAAAGGGGGCCATTTTTCTTGAAAACCTCGGCCGATTTTTTCAATAGCTTCCAGATCTAGTGAAACATCTCGGCCGATTTTTTCAATAGCTTCCAGGTCTTTGGACCGATTGACTCGAAATTTCTCCCAAACGTGGTACTCTACTGGCTGAATAAGACACAGCAGTCCCCATTGGATTCGGGTGGAATTTGTATTTTTGGTGAATATTTTAGTGAAAAAAGGCAATTTTTCATGAAAACCACGGCCGATTTTTTCAATAGCTTCCAGGTCTTTGGACCGATTGACTCTAAATTTCTCCCAAACGTGGTCCTATACTGGCTGAAGGAGACACAGCAGTCCCCATTGGATTCGGGTGGAATTTGTATTTTTGGTGAATATTTTAGTGAAAGGGGGCAATTTTTCAAGAAAACCACAGCCGATTTTTTCAATAGCTTCCAGGTCTTTGGACCGATTGACTCGAAATTTCTCCCAAACGTGGTCCTCTACTGGCCGAATAAGACACAGCAGTCCCCATTGGATTCGGGTGGAATTTGTATTTTTGGTGAATATTTTAGTGAAAAGCGGGCATTTTTCTTGAAAACCTCGGCCGATTTTTTCAATAGCTTCCAGGTCTTTGGACCGATTGACTTGAAATTTCTCCCAAACGTGGTCCTATACTGGCTGAAGGAGACACAGCAGTCCCCATTGGATTCGGGTGGAATTTGTATTTTTGGTGAATATTTTAGTGAAAGGGGGCAATTTTTCATGAAAACCACAGCCGATTTTTTCAATAGCTTCCAGGTCTTTGGACCGATTGACTCTAAATTTCTCCCAAACGTGGTACTCTACTGGCTGAATAAGACACAGCAGTCCCCATTGGATTCAGGTGGAATTTGTATTTTTGGTGAATATTTTAGTGAAAGGGGGCCATTTTTCTTGAAAACCTCGGCCGATTTTTTCAATAGCTTCCAGGTCTAGTGAAACATCTCGGCCGATTTTTTCAATAGCTTCCAGGTCTTTGGACCGATTGATTCGAAATTTCTCCCAAACGTGGTCCTCTACTTGCTGAATAAGACACAGCAGTCCCCATTGGATTCGGGTGGAATTTGTATTTTTGGTGAATATTTTAGTGAAAAGCGGGCATTTTTCTTGAAAACCTCGGCCGATTTTTTCAATAGCTTCCAGGTCTTTGGACCGATTGACTTGAAATTTCTCCCAAACGTGGTCCTATACTGGCTGAAGGAGACACAGCAGTCCCCATTGGATTCGGGTGGAATTTGTATTTTTGGTGAATATTTTTGTGAAAAAAGGCAATTTTTCATGAAAACCACGGCCGATTTTTTCAATAGCTTCCAGGTCTTTGGACCGATTGACTCTAAATTTCTCCCAAACGTGGTACTCTACTGGCTGAATAAGACACAGCAGTCCCCATTGGATTCGGGTGGAATTTGTATTTTTGGTGAATATTTTAGTGAAAGGGGGCAATTTTTCATGAAAACCACAGCCGATTTTTTCAATAGCTTCCAGGTCTTTGGACCGATTGACTTGAAATTTCTCCCAAACGTGGTCCTATACTGGCTGAAGGAGACACAGCAGTCCCCATTGGATTCGGGTGGAATTTGTATTTTTGGTGAATATTTTAGTGAAAGGGGGCCATTTTTCTTGAAAACCTCGGCCGATTTTTTCAATAGCTTCCAGATCTAGTGAAACATCTCGGCCGATTTTTTCAATAGCTTCCAGGTCTTTGGACCGATTGACTCGAAATTTCTCCCAAACGTGGTACTCTACTGGCTGAATAAGACACAGCAGTCCCCATTGGATTCGGGTGGAATTTGTATTTTTGGTGAATATTTTAGTGAAAAAAGGCAATTTTTCATGAAAACCACGGCCGATTTTTTCAATAGCTTCCAGGTCTTTGGACCGATTGACTCTAAATTTCTCCCAAACGTGGTACTCTACTGGCTGAATAAGACACAGCAGTCCCCATTGGATTCGGGTGGAATTTGTATTTTTGGTGAATATTTTAGTGAAAAAAGGCAATTTTTCATGAAAACCACGGCCGATTTTTTCAATAGCTTCCAGGTCTTTGGACCGATTGACTCTAAATTTCTCCCAAACGTGGTACTCTACTGGCTGAATAAGACACAGCAGTCCCCATTGGATTCGGGTGGAATTTGTATTTTTGGTGAATATTTTAGTGAAAGGGGGCAATTTTTCATGAAAACCACAGCCGATTTTTTCAATAGCTTCCAGGTCTTTGGACCGATTGACTTGAAATTTCTCCCAAACGTGGTCCTATACTGGCTGAACGAGACACAGCAGTCCCATTTCGATTCGGGTGGAATTTGTATTTTTGGTGAATATTTTAGTGAAAAAAGGCCATTTTTCATGAAAACCACGGCCGATTTTTTCAATAGCTTCCAGGTCTTTGGACCGATTGACTCTAAATTTCTCCCAAACGTGGTACTCTACTGGCTGAATAAGACACAGCAGTCCCCATTGGATTCGGGTGGAATTTGTATTTTTGGTGAATATTTTAGTGAAAAAAGGCAATTTTTCATGAAAACCACGGCCGATTTTTTCAATAGCTTCCAGGTCTTTGGACCGATTGACTCTAAATTTCTCCCAAACGTGGTACTCTACTGGCTGAATAAGACACAGCAGTCCCCATTGGATTCGGGTGGAATTTGTATTTTTGGTGAATATTTTAGTGAAAGGGGGCAATTTTTCATGAAAACCACAGCCGATTTTTTCAATAGCTTCCAGGTCTTTGGACCGATTGACTTGAAATTTCTCCCAAACGTGGTCCTATACTGGCTGAAGGAGACACAGCAGTCCCCATTGGATTCGGGTGGAATTTGTATTTTTGGTGAATATTTTTGTGAAAAAAGGCAATTTTTCATGAAAACCACGGCCGATTTTTTCAATAGCTTCCAGGTCTTTGGACCGATTGACTCTAAATTTCTCCCAAACGTGGTACTCTACTGGCTGAAGGAGACACAGCAGTCCCATTTCGATTCGGGTGGAATTTGTATTTTTGGTGAATATTTTAGTGAAAAAAGGCAATTTTTCATGAAAACCACGGCCGATTTTTTCAATAGCTTCCAGGTCTTTGGACCGATTGACTCTAAATTTCTCCCAAACGTGGTCCTCTACTGGCTGAATAAGACACAGCAGTCCCCATTGGATTCGGGTGGAATTTGTATTTTTGGTGAATATTTTAGTGAAAAGCGGGCATTTTTCTTGAAAACCTCGGCCGATTTTTTCAATAGCTTCCAGGTCTTTGGACCGATTGACTTGAAATTTCTCCCAAACGTGGTCCTATACTGGCTGAAGGAGACACAGCAGTCCCCATTGGATTCGGGTGGAATTTGTATTTTTGGTGAATATTTTTGTGAAAAAAGGCAATTTTTCATGAAAACCACGGCCGATTTTTTCAATAGCTTCCAGGTCTTTGGACCGATTGACTCTAAATTTCTCCCAAACGTGGTCCTATACTGGCTGAAGGAGACACAGCAGTCCCCATTGGATTCGGGTGGAATTTGTATTTTTGGTGAATATTTTAGTGAAAGGGGGCAATTTTTCATGAAAACCACAGCCGATTTTTTCAATAGCTTCCAGGTCTTTGGACCGATTGACTCTAAATTTCTCCCAAACGTGGTACTCTACTGGCTGAATAAGACACAGCAGTCCCCATTGGATTCGGGTGGAATTTGTATTTTTGGTGAATATTTTAGTGAAAGGGGGCCATTTTTCTTGAAAACCTCGGCCGATTTTTTCAATAGCTTCCAGGTCTTTGGACCGATTGACTTGAAATTTCTCCCAAACGTGGTCCTATACTGGCTGAAGGAGACACAGCAGTCCCCATTGGATTCGGGTGGAATTTGTATTTTTGGTGAATATTTTAGTGAAAAAAGGCAATTTTTCATGAAAACCACGGCCGATTTTTTCAATAGCTTCCAGGTCTTTGGACCGATTGACTCTAAATTTCTCCCAAACGTGGTACTCTACTGGCTGAATAAGACACAGCAGTCCCCATTGGATTCGGGTGGAATTTGTATTTTTGGTGAATATTTTAGTGAAAAAAGGCAATTTTTCATGAAAACCACGGCCGATTTTTTCAATAGCTTCCAGGTCTTTGGACCGATTGACTCTAAATTTCTCCCAAACGTGGTACTCTACTGGCTGAATAAGACACAGCAGTCCCCATTGGATTCGGGTGGAATTTGTATTTTTGGTGAATATTTTAGTGAAAGGGGGCAATTTTTCATGAAAACCACAGCCGATTTTTTCAATAGCTTCCAGGTCTTTGGACCGATTGACTTGAAATTTCTCCCAAACGTGGTCCTATACTGGCTGAACGAGACACAGCAGTCCCATTTCGATTCGGGTGGAATTTGTATTTTTGGTGAATATTTTAGTGAAAAAAGGCCATTTTTCATGAAAACCACGGCCGATTTTTTCAATAGCTTCCAGGTCTTTGGACCGATTGACTCTAAATTTCTCCCAAACGTGGTACTCTACTGGCTGAATAAGACACAGCAGTCCCCATTGGATTCGGGTGGAATTTGTATTTTTGGTGAATATTTTAGTGAAAAAAGGCAATTTTTCATGAAAACCACGGCCGATTTTTTCAATAGCTTCCAGGTCTTTGGACCGATTGACTCTAAATTTCTCCCAAACGTGGTACTCTACTGGCTGAATAAGACACAGCAGTCCCCATTGGATTCGGGTGGAATTTGTATTTTTGGTGAATATTTTAGTGAAAGGGGGCAATTTTTCATGAAAACCACAGCCGATTTTTTCAATAGCTTCCAGGTCTTTGGACCGATTGACTTGAAATTTCTCCCAAACGTGGTACTCTACTGGCTGAAGGAGACACAGCAGTCCCCATTGGATTCGGGTGGAATTTGTATTTTTGGTGAATATTTTAGTGAAAAAAGGCAATTTTTCATGAAAACCACGGCCGATTTTTTCAATAGCTTCCAGGTCTTTGGACCGATTGACTCTAAATTTCTCCCAAACGTGGTCCTCTACTGGCTGAATAAGACACAGCAGTCCCCATTGGATTCGGGTGGAATTTGTATTTTTGGTGAATATTTTAGTGAAAAGCGGCCATTTTTCTTGAAAACCTCGGCCGATTTTTTCAATAGCTTCCAGGTCTTTGGACCGATTGACTTGAAATTTCTCCCAAACGTGGTCCTATACTGGCTGAAGGAGACACAGCAGTCCCCATTGGATTCGGGTGGAATTTGTATTTTTGGTGAATATTTTTGTGAAAAAAGGCAATTTTTCATGAAAACCACGGCCGATTTTTTCAATAGCTTCCAGGTCTTTGGACCGATTGACTCTAAATTTCTCCCAAACGTGGTACTCTACTGGCTGAATAAGACACAGCAGTCCCCATTGGATTCGGGTGGAATTTGTATTTTTGGTGAATATTTTAGTGAAAAAAGGCAATTTTTCATGAAAACCACGGCCGATTTTTTCAATAGCTTCCAGGTCTTTGGACCGATTGACTCTAAATTTCTCCCAAACGTGGTACTCTACTGGCTGAATAAGACACAGCAGTCCCCATTGGATTCGGGTGGAATTTGTATTTTTGGTGAATATTTTAGTGAAAGGGGGCAATTTTTCATGAAAACCACAGCCGATTTTTTCAATAGCTTCCAGGTCTTTGGACCGATTGACTTGAAATTTCTCCCAAACGTGGTACTCTACTGGCTGAAGGAGACACAGCAGTCCCCATTGGATTCGGGTGGAATTTGTATTTTTGGTGAATATTTTAGTGAAAAAAGGCAATTTTTCATGAAAACCACGGCCGATTTTTTCAATAGCTTCCAGGTCTTTGGACCGATTGACTCTAAATTTCTCCCAGACGTGGTCCTATACTGGCTGAAGGAGACACAGCAGTCCCCATTGGATTCGGGTGGAATTTGTATTTTTGGTGAATATTTTAGTGAAAGGGGGCAATTTTTCATGAAAACCACAGCCGATTTTTTCAATAGCTTCCAGGTCTTTGGACCGATTGACTCTAAATTTCTCCCAAACGTGGTACTCTACTGGCTGAATAAGACACAGCAGTCCCCATTGGATTCGGGTGGAATTTGTATTTTTGGTGAATATTTTAGTGAAAGGGGGCCATTTTTCTTGAAAACCTCGGCCGATTTTTTCAATAGCTTCCAGGTCTTTGGACCGATTGACTTGAAATTTCTCCCAAACGTGGTCCTATACTGGCTGAAGGAGACACAGCAGTCCCCATTGGATTCGGGTGGAATTTGTATTTTTGGTGAATATTTTAGTGAAAAAAGGCAATTTTTCATGAAAACCACGGCCAATTTTTTCAATAGCTTCCAGGTCTTTGGACCGATTGACTCTAAATTTCTCCCAAACGTGGTCCTCTACTGGCTGAATAAGACACAGCAGTCCCCATTGGATTCGGGTGGAATTTGTATTTTTGGTGAATATTTTAGTGAAAAAAGGCAATTTTTCATGAAAACCACGGCCGATTTTTTCAATAGCTTCCAGGTCTTTGGACCGATTGACTCTAAATTTCTCCCAAACGTGGTACTCTACTGGCTGAATAAGACACAGCAGTCCCCATTGGATTCGGGTGGAATTTGTATTTTTGGTGAATATTTTAGTGAAAGGGGGCAATTTTTCATGAAAACCACAGCCGATTTTTTCAATAGCTTCCAGGTCTTTGGACCGATTGACTTGAAATTTCTCCCAAACGTGGTACTCTACTGGCTGAAGGAGACACAGCAGTCCCCATTGGATTCGGGTGGAATTTGTATTTTTGGTGAATATTTTAGTGAAAAAAGGCAATTTTTCATGAAAACCACGGCCGATTTTTTCAATAGCTTCCAGGTCTTTGGACCGATTGACTCTAAATTTCTCCCAAACGTGGTCCTCTACTGGCTGAATAAGACACAGCAGTCCCCATTGGATTCGGGTGGAATTTGTATTTTTGGTGAATATTTTAGTGAAAAGCGGCCATTTTTCTTGAAAACCTCGGCCGATTTTTTCAATAGCTTCCAGGTCTTTGGACCGATTGACTTGAAATTTCTCCCAAACGTGGTCCTATACTGGCTGAAGGAGACACAGCAGTCCCCATTGGATTCGGGTGGAATTTGTATTTTTGGTGAATATTTTTGTGAAAAAAGGCAATTTTTCATGAAAACCACGGCCGATTTTTTCAATAGCTTCCAGGTCTTTGGACCGATTGACTCTAAATTTCTCCCAAACGTGGTACTCTACTGGCTGAATAAGACACAGCAGTCCCCATTGGATTCGGGTGGAATTTGTATTTTTGGTGAATATTTTAGTGAAAAAAGGCAATTTTTCATGAAAACCACGGCCGATTTTTTCAATAGCTTCCAGGTCTTTGGACCGATTGACTCTAAATTTCTCCCAAACGTGGTACTCTACTGGCTGAATAAGACACAGCAGTCCCCATTGGATTCGGGTGGAATTTGTATTTTTGGTGAATATTTTAGTGAAAGGGGGCAATTTTTCATGAAAACCACAGCCGATTTTTTCAATAGCTTCCAGGTCTTTGGACCGATTGACTTGAAATTTCTCCCAAACGTGGTACTCTACTGGCTGAAGGAGACACAGCAGTCCCCATTGGATTCGGGTGGAATTTGTATTTTTGGTGAATATTTTAGTGAAAAAAGGCAATTTTTCATGAAAACCACGGCCGATTTTTTCAATAGCTTCCAGGTCTTTGGACCGATTGACTCTAAATTTCTCCCAAACGTGGTCCTCTACTGGCTGAATAAGACACAGCAGTCCCCATTGGATTCGGGTGGAATTTGTATTTTTGGTGAATATTTTAGTGAAAAGCGGCCATTTTTCTTGAAAACCTCGGCCGATTTTTTCAATAGCTTCCAGGTCTTTGGACCGATTGACTTGAAATTTCTCCCAAACGTGGTCCTATACTGGCTGAAGGAGACACAGCAGTCCCCATTGGATTCGGGTGGAATTTGTATTTTTGGTGAATATTTTTGTGAAAAAAGGCAATTTTTCATGAAAACCACGGCCGATTTTTTCAATAGCTTCCAGGTCTTTGGACCGATTGACTCTAAATTTCTCCCAAACGTGGTACTCTACTGGCTGAATAAGACACAGCAGTCCCCATTGGATTCGGGTGGAATTTGTATTTTTGGTGAATATTTTAGTGAAAAAAGGCAATTTTTCATGAAAACCACGGCCGATTTTTTCAATAGCTTCCAGGTCTTTGGACCGATTGACTCTAAATTTCTCCCAAACGTGGTACTCTACTGGCTGAATAAGACACAGCAGTCCCCATTGAATTCGGGTGGAATTTGTGTTTTTGGTGAATATTTTAGTGAAAGGGGGCAATTTTTCATGAAAACCACAGCCGATTTTTTCAATAGCTTCCAGGTCTTTGGACCGATTGACTTGAAATTTCTCCCAAACGTGGTCCTATACTGGCTGAAGGAGACACAGCAGTCCCCATTGGATTCGGGTGGAATTTGTATTTTTGGTGAATATTTTAGTGAAAGGGGGCAATTTTTCATGAAAACCACAGCCGATTTTTTCAATAGCTTCCAGGTCTTTGGACCGATTGACTCTAAATTTCTCCCAAACGTGGTACTCTACTGGCTGAATAAGACACAGCAGTCCCCATTGGATTCGGGTGGAATTTGTATTTTTGGTGAATATTTTAGTGAAAGGGGGCCATTTTTCTTGAAAACCTCGGCCGATTTTTTCAATAGCTTCCAGGTCTTTGGACCGATTGACTTGAAAATTTCTCCCAAACGTGGTCCTATACTGGCTGAAGGAGACACAGCAGTCCCCATTGGATTCGGGTGGAATTTGTATTTTTGGTGAATATTTTAGTGAAAGGGGGCCATTTTTCTTGAAAACCTCGGCCGATTTTTTCAATAGCTTCCAGATCTAGTGAAACATCTCGGCCGATTTTTTCAATAGCTTCCAGGTCTTTGGACCGATTGACTCTAAATTTCTCCCAAACGTGGTCCTATACTGGCTGAAGGAGACACAGCAGTCCCCATTGGATTCGGGTGGAATTTGTATTTTTGGTGAATATTTTAGTGAAAGGGGGCAATTTTTCAAGAAAACCACAGCCGATTTTTTCAATAGCTTCCAGGTCTTTGGACCGATTGACTCGAAATTTCTCCCAAACGTGGTCCTCTACTGGCCGAATAAGACACAGCAGTCCCCATTGGATTCGGGTGGAATTTGTATTTTTGGTGAATATTTTAGTGAAAGGGGGCAATTTTTCAAGAAAACCACAGCCGATTTTTTCAATAGCTTCCAGGTCTTTGGACCGATTGACTCGAAATTTCTCCCAAACGTGGTCCTCTACTGGCCGAATAAGACACAGCAGTCCCCATTGGATTCGGGTGGAATTTGTATTTTTGGTGAATATTTTAGTGAAAAAAGGCAATTTTTCATGAAAACCACGGCCGATTTTTTCAATAGCTTCCAGGTCTTTGGACCGATTGACTCTAAATTTCTCCCAAACGTGGTACTCTACTGGCTGAATAAGACACAGCAGTCCCCATTGAATTCGGGTGGAATTTGTGTTTTTGGTGAATATTTTAGTGAAAGGGGGCAATTTTTCATGAAAACCACAGCCGATTTTTTCAATAGCTTCCAGGTCTTTGGACCGATTGACTCGAAATTTCTCCCAAACGTGGTCCTCTACTGGCTGAACGAGACACAGTAGTCCCCATTGGATTCGGGTGGAATTTGTATTTTTGGTGAATATTTTAGTGAAAGGGGGCAATTTTTCAAGAAAACCACAGCCGATTTTTTCAATAGCTTCCAGGTCTTTGGACCGATTGACTCGAAATTTCTCCCAAACGTGGTCCTCTACTGGCCGAATAAGACACAGCAGTCCCCATTGGATTCGGGTGGAATTTGTATTTTTGGTGAATATTTTAGTGAAAAGCGGGCATTTTTCTTGAAAACCTCGGCCGATTTTTTCAATAGCTTCCAGGTCTTTGGACCGATTGACTTGAAATTTCTCCCAAACGTGGTCCTATACTGGCTGAAGGAGACACAGCAGTCCCCATTGGATTCGGGTGGAATTTGTATTTTTGGTGAATATTTTAGTGAAAGGGGGCAATTTTTCATGAAAACCACAGCCGATTTTTTCAATAGCTTCCAGGTCTTTGGACCGATTGACTCTAAATTTCTCCCAAACGTGGTACTCTACTGGCTGAATAAGACACAGCAGTCCCCATTGGATTCGGGTGGAATTTGTATTTTTGGTGAATATTTTAGTGAAAGGGGGCCATTTTTCTTGAAAACCTCGGCCGATTTTTTCAATAGCTTCCAGGTCTTTGGACCGATTGACTTGAAATTTCTCCCAAACGTGGTCCTATACTGGCTGAAGGAGACACAGCAGTCCCCATTGGATTCGGGTGGAATTTGTATTTTTGGTGAATATTTTAGTGAAAGGGGGCCATTTTTCTTGAAAACCTCGGCCGATTTTTTCAATAGCTTCCAGATCTAGTGAAACATCTCGGCCGATTTTTTCAATAGCTTCCAGGTCTTTGGACCGATTGACTCGAAATTTCTCCCAAACGTGGTCCTATACTGGCTGAAGGAGACACAGCAGTCCCCATTGGATTCGGGTGGAATTTGTATTTTTGGTGAATATTTTTGTGAAAAAAGGCAATTTTTCATGAAAACCACGGCCGATTTTTTCAATAGCTTCCAGGTCTTTGGACCGATTGACTCTAAATTTCTCCCAAACGTGGTCCTATACTGGCTGAACGAGACACAGCAGTCCCCATTGGATTCGGGTGGAATTTGTATTTTTGGTGAATATTTTAGTGAAAGGGGGCAATTTTTCATGAAAACCACAGCCGATTTTTTCAATAGCTTCCAGGTCTTTGGACCGATTGACTCTAAATTTCTCCCAAACGTGGTACTCTACTGGCTGAATAAGACACAGCAGTCCCCATTGGATTCGGGTGGAATTTGTATTTTTGGTGAATATTTTAGTGAAAGGGGGCCATTTTTCTTGAAAACCTCGGCCGATTTTTTCAATAGCTTCCAGGTCTTTGGACCGATTGACTTGAAATTTCTCCCAAACGTGGTCCTATACTGGCTGAAGGAGACACAGCAGTCCCCATTGGATTCGGGTGGAATTTGTATTTTTGGTGAATATTTTAGTGAAAGGGGGCCATTTTTCTTGAAAACCTCGGCCGATTTTTTCAATAGCTTCCAGATCTAGTGAAACATCTCGGCCGATTTTTTCAATAGCTTCCAGGTCTTTGGACCGATTGACTCGAAATTTCTCCCAAACGTGGTACTCTACTGGCTGAATAAGACACAGCAGTCCCCATTGGATTCGGGTGGAATTTGTATTTTTGGTGAATATTTTAGTGAAAAAAGGCAATTTTTCATGAAAACCACGGCCGATTTTTTCAATAGCTTCCAGGTCTTTGGACCGATTGACTCTAAATTTCTCCCAAACGTGGTCCTCTACTGGCTGAACGAGACACAGCAGTCCCCATTGGATTCGGGTGGAATTTGTATTTTTGGTGAATATTTTAGTGAAAGGGGGCAATTTTTCAAGAAAACCACAGCCGATTTTTTCAATAGCTTCCAGGTCTTTGGACCGATTGACTCGAAATTTCTCCCAAACGTGGTCCTCTACTGGCCGAATAAGACACAGCAGTCCCCATTGGATTCGGGTGGAATTTGTATTTTTGGTGAATATTTTAGTGAAAAGCGGCCATTTTTCTTGAAAACCTCGGCCGATTTTTTCAATAGCTTCCAGGTCTTTGGACCGATTGACTTGAAATTTCTCCCAAACGTGGTCCTATACTGGCTGAAGGAGACACAGCAGTCCCCATTGGATTCGGGTGGAATTTGTATTTTTGGTGAATATTTTAGTGAAAAAAGGCAATTTTTCATGAAAACCACGGCCGATTTTTTCAATAGCTTCCAGGTCTTTGGACCGATTGACTCTAAATTTCTCCCAAACGTGGTACTCTACTGGCTGAATAAGACACAGCAGTCCCCATTGGATTCGGGTGGAATTTGTATTTTTGGTGAATATTTTAGTGAAAAAAGGCAATTTTTCATGAAAACCACGGCCGATTTTTTCAATAGCTTCCAGGTCTTTGGACCGATTGACTCGAAATTTCTCCCAAACGTGGTCCTCTACTGGCTGAACGAGACACAGTAGTCCCCATTGGATTCGGGTGGAATTTGTATTTTTGGTGAATATTTTAGTGAAAGGGGGCAATTTTTCAAGAAAACCACAGCCGATTTTTTCAATAGCTTCCAGGTCTTTGGACCGATTGACTCGAAATTTCTCCCAAACGTGGTCCTCTACTGGCCGAATAAGACACAGCAGTCCCCATTGGATTCGGGTGGAATTTGTATTTTTGGTGAATATTTTAGTGAAAAGCGGGCATTTTTCTTGAAAACCTCGGCCGATTTTTTCAATAGCTTCCAGGTCTTTGGACCGATTGACTTGAAATTTCTCCCAAACGTGGTCCTATACTGGCTGAATAAGACACAGCAGTCCCCATTGGATTCGGGTGGAATTTGTATTTTTGGTGAATATTTTAGTGAAAGGGGGCAATTTTTCATGAAAACCACAGCCGATTTTTTCAATAGCTTCCAGGTCTTTGGACCGATTGACTTGAAATTTCTCCCAAACGTGGTCCTATACTGGCTGAAGGAGACACAGCAGTCCCCATTGGATTCGGGTGGAATTTGTATTTTTGGTGAATATTTTAGTGAAAGGGGGCCATTTTTCTTGAAAACCTCGGCCGATTTTTTCAATAGCTTCCAGATCTAGTGAAACATCTCGGCCGATTTTTTCAATAGCTTCCAGGTCTTTGGACCGATTGACTCGAAATTTCTCCCAAACGTGGTACTCTACTGGCTGAATAAGACACAGCAGTCCCCATTGGATTCGGGTGGAATTTGTATTTTTGGTGAATATTTTAGTGAAAAAAGGCAATTTTTCATGAAAACCACGGCCGATTTTTTCAATAGCTTCCAGGTCTTTGGACCGATTGACTCTAAATTTCTCCCAAACGTGGTACTCTACTGGCTGAATAAGACACAGCAGTCCCCATTGGATTCGGGTGGAATTTGTATTTTTGGTGAATATTTTAGTGAAAAAAGGCAATTTTTCATGAAAACCACGGCCGATTTTTTCAATAGCTTCCAGGTCTTTGGACCGATTGACTCTAAATTTCTCCCAAACGTGGTACTCTACTGGCTGAATAAGACACAGCAGTCCCCATTGGATTCGGGTGGAATTTGTATTTTTGGTGAATATTTTAGTGAAAGGGGGCAATTTTTCATGAAAACCACAGCCGATTTTTTCAATAGCTTCCAGGTCTTTGGACCGATTGACTCTAAATTTCTCCCAAACGTGGTACTCTACTGGCTGAATAAGACACAGCAGTCCCCATTGGATTCGGGTGGAATTTGTATTTTTGGTGAATATTTTAGTGAAAGGGGGCAATTTTTCATGAAAACCACAGCCGATTTTTTCAATAGCTTCCAGGTCTTTGGACCGATTGACTCGAAATTTCTCCCAAACGTGGTCCTCTACTGGCTGAACGAGACACAGTAGTCCCCATTGGATTCGGGTGGAATTTGTATTTTTGGTGAATATTTTAGTGAAAAGCGGCCATTTTTCTTGAAAACCTCGGCCGATTTTTTCAATAGCTTCCAGGTCTTTGGACCGATTGACTTGAAATTTCTCCCAAACGTGGTCCTATACTGGCTGAAGGAGACACAGCAGTCCCCATTGGATTCGGGTGGAATTTGTATTTTTGGTGAATATTTTAGTGAAAAGCGGGCATTTTTCTTGAAAACCTCGGCCGATTTTTTCAATAGCTTCCAGGTCTTTGGACCGATTGACTTGAAATTTCTCCCAAACGTGGTACTCTACTGGCTGAATAAGACACAGCAGTCCCCATTGGATTCGGGTGGAATTTGTATTTTTGGTGAATATTTTAGTGAAAGGGGGCAATTTTTCAAGAAAACCACAGCCGATTTTTTCAATAGCTTCCAGGTCTTTGGACCGATTGACTCGAAATTTCTCCCAAACGTGGTCCTCTACTGGCCGAATAAGACACAGCAGTCCCCATTGGATTCGGGTGGAATTTGTATTTTTGGTGAATATTTTAGTGAAAGGGGGCAATTTTTCATGAAAACCACAGCCGATTTTTTCAATAGCTTCCAGGTCTTTGGACCGATTGACTCTAAATTTCTCCCAAACGTGGTACTCTACTGGCTGAATAAGACACAGCAGTCCCCATTGGATTCGGGTGGAATTTGTATTTTTTGGTGAATATTTTAGTGAAAAAAGGCAATTTTTCATGAAAACCACGGCCGATTTTTTCAATAGCTTCCAGGTCTTTGGACCGATTGACTTGAAATTTCTCCCAAACGTGGTACTCTACTGGCTGAAGGAGACACAGCAGTCCCCATTGGATTCGGGTGGAATTTGTATTTTTGGTGAATATTTTAGTGAAAAAAGGCAATTTTTCATGAAAACCACGGCCGATTTTTTCAATAGCTTCCAGGTCTTTGGACCGATTGACTCTAAATTTCTCCCAAACGTGGTCCTCTACTGGCTGAATAAGACACAGCAGTCCCCATTGGATTCGGGTGGAATTTGTATTTTTGGTGAATATTTTAGTGAAAAGCGGGCATTTTTCTTGAAAACCTCGGCCGATTTTTTCAATAGCTTCCAGGTCTTTGGACCGATTGACTTGAAATTTCTCCCAAACGTGGTCCTATACTGGCTGAAGGAGACACAGCAGTCCCCATTGGATTCGGGTGGAATTTGTATTTTTGGTGAATATTTTTGTGAAAAAAGGCAATTTTTCATGAAAACCACAGCCGATTTTTTCAATAGCTTCCAGGTCTTTGGACCGATTGACTCTAAATTTCTCCCAAACGTGGTACTCTACTGGCTGAATAAGACACAGCAGTCCCCATTGGATTCGGGTGGAATTTGTATTTTTTGGTGAATATTTTAGTGAAAAAAGGCAATTTTTCATGAAAACCACGGCCGATTTTTTCAATAGCTTCCAGGTCTTTGGACCGATTGACTTGAAATTTCTCCCAAACGTGGTCCTATACTGGCTGAAGGAGACACAGCAGTCCCCATTGGATTCGGGTGGAATTTGTATTTTTGGTGAATATTTTAGTGAAAAAAGGCAATTTTTCATGAAAACCACGGCCGATTTTTTCAATAGCTTCCAGGTCTTTGGACCGATTGACTCTAAATTTCTCCCAAACGTGGTCCTCTACTGGCTGAATAAGACACAGCAGTCCCCATTGGATTCGGGTGGAATTTGTATTTTTGGTGAATATTTTAGTGAAAAGCGGGCATTTTTCTTGAAAACCTCGGCCGATTTTTTCAATAGCTTCCAGGTCTTTGGACCGATTGACTTGAAATTTCTCCCAAACGTGGTCCTATACTGGCTGAAGGAGACACAGCAGTCCCCATTGGATTCGGGTGGAATTTGTATTTTTGGTGAATATTTTTGTGAAAAAAGGCAATTTTTCATGAAAACCACGGCCGATTTTTTCAATAGCTTCCAGGTCTTTGGACCGATTGACTCTAAATTTCTCCCAAACGTGGTACTCTACTGGCTGAATAAGACACAGCAGTCCCCATTGGATTCGGGTGGAATTTGTATTTTTGGTGAATATTTTAGTGAAAGGGGGCAATTTTTCATGAAAACCACAGCCGATTTTTTCAATAGCTTCCAGGTCTTTGGACCGATTGACTCTAAATTTCTCCCAAACGTGGTACTCTACTGGCTGAATAAGACACAGCAGTCCCCATTGGATTCGGGTGGAATTTGTATTTTTGGTGAATATTTTAGTGAAAGGGGGCCATTTTTCTTGAAAACCTCGGCCGATTTTTTCAATAGCTTCCAGGTCTTTGGACCGATTGACTTGAAATTTCTCCCAAACGTGGTCCTATACTGGCTGAAGGAGACACAGCAGTCCCCATTGGATTCGGGTGGAATTTGTATTTTTGGTGAATATTTTAGTGAAAGGGGGCCATTTTTCTTGAAAACCTCGGCCGATTTTTTCAATAGCTTCCAGATCTAGTGAAACATCTCGGCCGATTTTTTCAATAGCTTCCAGGTCTTTGGACCGATTGACTCGAAATTTCTCCCAAACGTGGTACTCTACTGGCTGAATAAGACACAGCAGTCCCCATTGGATTCGGGTGGAATTTGTATTTTTGGTGAATATTTTAGTGAAAGGGGGCCATTTTTCTTGAAAACCTCGGCCGATTTTTTCAATAGCTTCCAGGTCTTTGGACCGATTGACTTGAAATTTCTCCCAAACGTGGTCCTATACTGGCTGAAGGAGACACAGCAGTCCCCATTGGATTCGGGTGGAATTTGTATTTTTGGTGAATATTTTTGTGAAAAAAGGCAATTTTTCATGAAAACCACGGCCGATTTTTTCAATAGCTTCCAGGTCTTTGGACCGATTGACTCTAAATTTCTCCCAAACGTGGTACTCTACTGGCTGAATAAGACACAGCAGTCCCCATTGGATTCGGGTGGAATTGTATTTTTGGTGAATATTTTAGTGAAAGGGGGCAATTTTTCATGAAAACCACAGCCGATTTTTTCAATAGCTTCCAGGTCTTTGGACCGATTGACTCTAAATTTCTCCCAAACGTGGTACTCTACTGGCTGAATAAGACACAGCAGTCCCCATTGGATTCGGGTGGAATTTGTATTTTTGGTGAATATTTTAGTGAAAGGGGGCCATTTTTCTTGAAAACCTCGGCCGATTTTTTCAATAGCTTCCAGGTCTTTGGACCGATTGACTTGAAATTTCTCCCAAACGTGGTCCTATACTGGCTGAAGGAGACACAGCAGTCCCCATTGGATTCGGGTGGAATTTGTATTTTTGGTGAATATTTTAGTGAAAGGGGGCCATTTTTCTTGAAAACCTCGGCCGATTTTTTCAATAGCTTCCAGATCTAGTGAAACATCTCGGCCGATTTTTTCAATAGCTTCCAGGTCTTTGGACCGATTGACTCGAAATTTCTCCCAAACGTGGTACTCTACTGGCTGAATAAGACACAGCAGTCCCCATTGGATTCGGGTGGAATTTGTATTTTTGGTGAATATTTTAGTGAAAAAAGGCAATTTTTCATGAAAACCACGGCCGATTTTTTCAATAGCTTCCAGGTCTTTGGACCGATTGACTCTAAATTTCTCCCAAACGTGGTACTCTACTGGCTGAATAAGACACAGCAGTCCCCATTGGATTCGGGTGGAATTTGTATTTTTGGTGAATATTTTAGTGAAAAAAGGCAATTTTTCATGAAAACCACGGCCGATTTTTTCAATAGCTTCCAGGTCTTTGGACCGATTGACTCTAAATTTCTCCCAAACGTGGTACTCTACTGGCTGAATAAGACACAGCAGTCCCCATTGGATTCGGGTGGAATTTGTATTTTTGGTGAATATTTTAGTGAAAAAAGGCAATTTTTCATGAAAACCACGGCCGATTTTTTCAATAGCTTCCAGGTCTTTGGACCGATTGACTCTAAATTTCTCCCAAACGTGGTACTCTACTGGCTGAATAAGACACAGCAGTCCCCATTGGATTCGGGTGGAATTTGTATTTTTGGTGAATATTTTAGTGAAAAAAGGCAATTTTTCATGAAAACCACAGCCGATTTTTTCAATAGCTTCCAGGTCTTTGGACCGATTGACTTGAAATTTCTCCCAAACGTGGTACTCTACTGGCTGAAGGAGACACAGCAGTCCCCATTGGATTCGGGTGGAATTTGTATTTTTGGTGAATATTTTAGTGAAAAAAGGCAATTTTTCATGAAAACCACGGCCGATTTTTTCAATAGCTTCCAGGTCTTTGGACCGATTGACTCTAAATTTCTCCCAAACGTGGTCCTCTACTGGCTGAATAAGACACAGCAGTCCCCATTGGATTCGGGTGGAATTTGTATTTTTGGTGAATATTTTAGTGAAAAGCGGGCATTTTTCTTGAAAACCTCGGCCGATTTTTTCAATAGCTTCCAGGTCTTTGGACCGATTGACTTGAAATTTCTCCCAAACGTGGTACTCTACTGGCTGAATAAGACACAGCAGTCCCCATTGGATTCGGGTGGAATTTGTATTTTTGGTGAATATTTTAGTGAAAGGGGGCAATTTTTCATGAAAACCACAGCCGATTTTTTCAATAGCTTCCAGGTCTTTGGACCGATTGACTCTAAATTTCTCCCAAACGTGGTACTCTACTGGCTGAATAAGACACAGCAGTCCCCATTGGATTCGGGTGGAATTTGTATTTTTGGTGAATATTTTAGTGAAAGGGGGCAATTTTTCATGAAAACCACAGCCGATTTTTTCAATAGCTTCCAGGTCTTTGGACCGATTGACTCGAAATTTCTCCCAAACGTGGTCCTCTACTGGCTGAACGAGACACAGTAGTCCCCATTGGATTCGGGTGGAATTTGTATTTTTGGTGAATATTTTAGTGAAAAGCGGCCATTTTTCTTGAAAACCTCGGCCGATTTTTTCAATAGCTTCCAGGTCTTTGGACCGATTGACTTGAAATTTCTCCCAAACGTGGTCCTATACTGGCTGAAGGAGACACAGCAGTCCCCATTGGATTCGGGTGGAATTTGTATTTTTGGTGAATATTTTAGTGAAAAGCGGGCATTTTTCTTGAAAACCTCGGCCGATTTTTTCAATAGCTTCCAGGTCTTTGGACCGATTGACTTGAAATTTCTCCCAAACGTGGTACTCTACTGGCTGAATAAGACACAGCAGTCCCCATTGGATTCGGGTGGAATTTGTATTTTTGGTGAATATTTTAGTGAAAGGGGGCAATTTTTCAAGAAAACCACAGCCGATTTTTTCAATAGCTTCCAGGTCTTTGGACCGATTGACTCGAAATTTCTCCCAAACGTGGTCCTCTACTGGCCGAATAAGACACAGCAGTCCCCATTGGATTCGGGTGGAATTTGTATTTTTGGTGAATATTTTAGTGAAAGGGGGCAATTTTTCATGAAAACCACAGCCGATTTTTTCAATAGCTTCCAGGTCTTTGGACCGATTGACTCTAAATTTCTCCCAAACGTGGTACTCTACTGGCTGAATAAGACACAGCAGTCCCCATTGGATTCGGGTGGAATTTGTATTTTTTGGTGAATATTTTAGTGAAAAAAGGCAATTTTTCATGAAAACCACGGCCGATTTTTTCAATAGCTTCCAGGTCTTTGGACCGATTGACTTGAAATTTCTCCCAAACGTGGTACTCTACTGGCTGAAGGAGACACAGCAGTCCCCATTGGATTCGGGTGGAATTTGTATTTTTGGTGAATATTTTAGTGAAAAAAGGCAATTTTTCATGAAAACCACGGCCGATTTTTTCAATAGCTTCCAGGTCTTTGGACCGATTGACTCTAAATTTCTCCCAAACGTGGTCCTCTACTGGCTGAATAAGACACAGCAGTCCCCATTGGATTCGGGTGGAATTTGTATTTTTGGTGAATATTTTAGTGAAAAGCGGGCATTTTTCTTGAAAACCTCGGCCGATTTTTTCAATAGCTTCCAGGTCTTTGGACCGATTGACTTGAAATTTCTCCCAAACGTGGTCCTATACTGGCTGAAGGAGACACAGCAGTCCCCATTGGATTCGGGTGGAATTTGTATTTTTGGTGAATATTTTTGTGAAAAAAGGCAATTTTTCATGAAAACCACGGCCGATTTTTTCAATAGCTTCCAGGTCTTTGGACCGATTGACTCTAAATTTCTCCCAAACGTGGTACTCTACTGGCTGAATAAGACACAGCAGTCCCCATTGGATTCGGGTGGAATTTGTATTTTTGGTGAATATTTTAGTGAAAGGGGGCAATTTTTCATGAAAACCACAGCCGATTTTTTCAATAGCTTCCAGGTCTTTGGACCGATTGACTCTAAATTTCTCCCAAACGTGGTACTCTACTGGCTGAATAAGACACAGCAGTCCCCATTGGATTCGGGTGGAATTTGTATTTTTGGTGAATATTTTAGTGAAAGGGGGCCATTTTTCTTGAAAACCTCGGCCGATTTTTTCAATAGCTTCCAGGTCTTTGGACCGATTGACTTGAAATTTCTCCCAAACGTGGTCCTATACTGGCTGAAGGAGACACAGCAGTCCCCATTGGATTCGGGTGGAATTTGTATTTTTGGTGAATATTTTAGTGAAAGGGGGCCATTTTTCTTGAAAACCTCGGCCGATTTTTTCAATAGCTTCCAGATCTAGTGAAACATCTCGGCCGATTTTTTCAATAGCTTCCAGGTCTTTGGACCGATTGACTCGAAATTTCTCCCAAACGTGGTACTCTACTGGCTGAATAAGACACAGCAGTCCCCATTGGATTCGGGTGGAATTTGTATTTTTGGTGAATATTTTAGTGAAAAAAGGCAATTTTTCATGAAAACCACGGCCGATTTTTTCAATAGCTTCCAGGTCTTTGGACCGATTGACTCTAAATTTCTCCCAAACGTGGTACTCTACTGGCTGAATAAGACACAGCAGTCCCCATTGGATTCGGGTGGAATTTGTATTTTTGGTGAATATTTTAGTGAAAAAAGGCAATTTTTCATGAAAACCACGGCCGATTTTTTCAATAGCTTCCAGGTCTTTGGACCGATTGACTCTAAATTTCTCCCAAACGTGGTACTCTACTGGCTGAATAAGACACAGCAGTCCCCATTGGATTCGGGTGGAATTTGTATTTTTGGTGAATATTTTAGTGAAAAAAGGCAATTTTTCATGAAAACCACGGCCGATTTTTTCAATAGCTTCCAGGTCTTTGGACCGATTGACTCTAAATTTCTCCCAAACGTGGTACTCTACTGGCTGAATAAGACACAGCAGTCCCCATTGGATTCGGGTGGAATTTGTATTTTTGGTGAATATTTTAGTGAAAAAAGGCAATTTTTCATGAAAACCACAGCCGATTTTTTCAATAGCTTCCAGGTCTTTGGACCGATTGACTTGAAATTTCTCCCAAACGTGGTACTCTACTGGCTGAAGGAGACACAGCAGTCCCCATTGGATTCGGGTGGAATTTGTATTTTTGGTGAATATTTTAGTGAAAAAAGGCAATTTTTCATGAAAACCACGGCCGATTTTTTCAATAGCTTCCAGGTCTTTGGACCGATTGACTCTAAATTTCTCCCAAACGTGGTCCTCTACTGGCTGAATAAGACACAGCAGTCCCCATTGGATTCGGGTGGAATTTGTATTTTTGGTGAATATTTTAGTGAAAAGCGGGCATTTTTCTTGAAAACCTCGGCCGATTTTTTCAATAGCTTCCAGGTCTTTGGACCGATTGACTTGAAATTTCTCCCAAACGTGGTCCTATACTGGCTGAAGGAGACACAGCAGTCCCCATTGGATTCGGGTGGAATTTGTATTTTTGGTGAATATTTTTGTGAAAAAAGGCAATTTTTCATGAAAACCACGGCCGATTTTTTCAATAGCTTCCAGGTCTTTGGACCGATTGACTCTAAATTTCTCCCAAACGTGGTACTCTACTGGCTGAATAAGACACAGCAGTCCCCATTGGATTCGGGTGGAATTTGTATTTTTGGTGAATATTTTAGTGAAAGGGGGCCATTTTTCTTGAAAACCTCGGCCGATTTTTTCAATAGCTTCCAGGTCTTTGGACCGATTGACTTGAAATTTCTCCCAAACGTGGTCCTATACTGGCTGAAGGAGACACAGCAGTCCCCATTGGATTCGGGTGGAATTTGTATTTTTGGTGAATATTTTAGTGAAAGGGGGCCATTTTTCTTGAAAACCTCGGCCGATTTTTTCAATAGCTTCCAGATCTAGTGAAACATCTCGGCCGATTTTTTCAATAGCTTCCAGGTCTTTGGACCGATTGACTCGAAATTTCTCCCAAACGTGGTACTCTACTGGCTGAATAAGACACAGCAGTCCCCATTGGATTCGGGTGGAATTTGTATTTTTGGTGAATATTTTAGTGAAAAAAGGCAATTTTTCATGAAAACCACGGCCGATTTTTTCAATAGCTTCCAGGTCTTTGGACCGATTGACTCTAAATTTCTCCCAAACGTGGTACTCTACTGGCTGAATAAGACACAGCAGTCCCCATTGGATTCGGGTGGAATTTGTATTTTTGGTGAATATTTTAGTGAAAAAAGGCAATTTTTCATGAAAACCACGGCCGATTTTTTCAATAGCTTCCAGGTCTTTGGACCGATTGACTCTAAATTTCTCCCAAACGTGGTACTCTACTGGCTGAATAAGACACAGCAGTCCCCATTGGATTCGGGTGGAATTTGTATTTTTGGTGAATATTTTAGTGAAAGGGGGCAATTTTTCATGAAAACCACAGCCGATTTTTTCAATAGCTTCCAGGTCTTTGGACCGATTGACTCTAAATTTCTCCCAAACGTGGTACTCTACTGGCTGAATAAGACACAGCAGTCCCCATTGGATTCGGGTGGAATTTGTATTTTTTGGTGAATATTTTAGTGAAAAAAGGCAATTTTTCATGAAAACCACGGCCGATTTTTTCAATAGCTTCCAGGTCTTTGGACCGATTGACTTGAAATTTCTCCCAAACGTGGTACTCTACTGGCTGAAGGAGACACAGCAGTCCCCATTGGATTCGGGTGGAATTTGTATTTTTGGTGAATATTTTAGTGAAAAAAGGCAATTTTTCATGAAAACCACGGCCGATTTTTTCAATAGCTTCCAGGTCTTTGGACCGATTGACTCTAAATTTCTCCCAAACGTGGTCCTCTACTGGCTGAATAAGACACAGCAGTCCCCATTGGATTCGGGTGGAATTTGTATTTTTGGTGAATATTTTAGTGAAAAGCGGGCATTTTTCTTGAAAACCTCGGCCGATTTTTTCAATAGCTTCCAGGTCTTTGGACCGATTGACTTGAAATTTCTCCCAAACGTGGTCCTATACTGGCTGAAGGAGACACAGCAGTCCCCATTGGATTCGGGTGGAATTTGTATTTTTGGTGAATATTTTTGTGAAAAAAGGCAATTTTTCATGAAAACCACGGCCGATTTTTTCAATAGCTTCCAGGTCTTTGGACCGATTGACTCTAAATTTCTCCCAAACGTGGTACTCTACTGGCTGAATAAGACACAGCAGTCCCCATTGGATTCGGGTGGAATTTGTATTTTTGGTGAATATTTTAGTGAAAGGGGGCAATTTTTCATGAAAACCACAGCCGATTTTTTCAATAGCTTCCAGGTCTTTGGACCGATTGACTCTAAATTTCTCCCAAACGTGGTACTCTACTGGCTGAATAAGACACAGCAGTCCCCATTGGATTCGGGTGGAATTTGTATTTTTGGTGAATATTTTAGTGAAAGGGGGCCATTTTTCTTGAAAACCTCGGCCGATTTTTTCAATAGCTTCCAGGTCTTTGGACCGATTGACTTGAAATTTCTCCCAAACGTGGTCCTATACTGGCTGAAGGAGACACAGCAGTCCCCATTGGATTCGGGTGGAATTTGTATTTTTGGTGAATATTTTAGTGAAAGGGGGCCATTTTTCTTGAAAACCTCGGCCGATTTTTTCAATAGCTTCCAGATCTAGTGAAACATCTCGGCCGATTTTTTCAATAGCTTCCAGGTCTTTGGACCGATTGACTCGAAATTTCTCCCAAACGTGGTACTCTACTGGCTGAATAAGACACAGCAGTCCCCATTGGATTCGGGTGGAATTTGTATTTTTGGTGAATATTTTAGTGAAAAAAGGCAATTTTTCATGAAAACCACGGCCGATTTTTTCAATAGCTTCCAGGTCTTTGGACCGATTGACTCTAAATTTCTCCCAAACGTGGTACTCTACTGGCTGAATAAGACACAGCAGTCCCCATTGGATTCGGGTGGAATTTGTATTTTTGGTGAATATTTTAGTGAAAAAAGGCAATTTTTCATGAAAACCACGGCCGATTTTTTCAATAGCTTCCAGGTCTTTGGACCGATTGACTCTAAATTTCTCCCAAACGTGGTACTCTACTGGCTGAATAAGACACAGCAGTCCCCATTGGATTCGGGTGGAATTTGTATTTTTGGTGAATATTTTAGTGAAAGGGGGCAATTTTTCATGAAAACCACAGCCGATTTTTTCAATAGCTTCCAGGTCTTTGGACCGATTGACTTGAAATTTCTCCCAAACGTGGTACTCTACTGGCTGAAGGAGACACAGCAGTCCCCATTGGATTCGGGTGGAATTTGTATTTTTGGTGAATATTTTAGTGAAAAAAGGCAATTTTTCATGAAAACCACGGCCGATTTTTTCAATAGCTTCCAGGTCTTTGGACCGATTGACTCTAAATTTCTCCCAAACGTGGTCCTCTACTGGCTGAATAAGACACAGCAGTCCCCATTGGATTCGGGTGGAATTTGTATTTTTGGTGAATATTTTAGTGAAAAGCGGGCATTTTTCTTGAAAACCTCGGCCGATTTTTTCAATAGCTTCCAGGTCTTTGGACCGATTGACTTGAAATTTCTCCCAAACGTGGTCCTATACTGGCTGAAGGAGACACAGCAGTCCCCATTGGATTCGGGTGGAATTTGTATTTTTGGTGAATATTTTTGTGAAAAAAGGCAATTTTTCATGAAAACCACGGCCGATTTTTTCAATAGCTTCCAGGTCTTTGGACCGATTGACTCTAAATTTCTCCCAAACGTGGTACTCTACTGGCTGAATAAGACACAGCAGTCCCCATTGGATTCGGGTGGAATTTGTATTTTTGGTGAATATTTTAGTGAAAGGGGGCAATTTTTCATGAAAACCACAGCCGATTTTTTCAATAGCTTCCAGGTCTTTGGACCGATTGACTCTAAATTTCTCCCAAACGTGGTACTCTACTGGCTGAATAAGACACAGCAGTCCCCATTGGATTCGGGTGGAATTTGTATTTTTGGTGAATATTTTAGTGAAAGGGGGCCATTTTTCTTGAAAACCTCGGCCGATTTTTTCAATAGCTTCCAGGTCTTTGGACCGATTGACTTGAAATTTCTCCCAAACGTGGTCCTATACTGGCTGAAGGAGACACAGCAGTCCCCATTGGATTCGGGTGGAATTTGTATTTTTGGTGAATATTTTAGTGAAAGGGGGCCATTTTTCTTGAAAACCTCGGCCGATTTTTTCAATAGCTTCCAGATCTAGTGAAACATCTCGGCCGATTTTTTCAATAGCTTCCAGGTCTTTGGACCGATTGACTCGAAATTTCTCCCAAACGTGGTACTCTACTGGCTGAATAAGACACAGCAGTCCCCATTGGATTCGGGTGGAATTTGTATTTTTGGTGAATATTTTAGTGAAAAAAGGCAATTTTTCATGAAAACCACGGCCGATTTTTTCAATAGCTTCCAGGTCTTTGGACCGATTGACTCTAAATTTCTCCCAAACGTGGTACTCTACTGGCTGAATAAGACACAGCAGTCCCCATTGGATTCGGGTGGAATTTGTATTTTTGGTGAATATTTTAGTGAAAAAAGGCAATTTTTCATGAAAACCACGGCCGATTTTTTCAATAGCTTCCAGGTCTTTGGACCGATTGACTCTAAATTTCTCCCAAACGTGGTACTCTACTGGCTGAATAAGACACAGCAGTCCCCATTGGATTCGGGTGGAATTTGTATTTTTGGTGAATATTTTAGTGAAAGGGGGCAATTTTTCATGAAAACCACAGCCGATTTTTTCAATAGCTTCCAGGTCTTTGGACCGATTGACTTGAAATTTCTCCCAAACGTGGTACTCTACTGGCTGAAGGAGACACAGCAGTCCCCATTGGATTCGGGTGGAATTTGTATTTTTGGTGAATATTTTAGTGAAAAAAGGCAATTTTTCATGAAAACCACGGCCGATTTTTTCAATAGCTTCCAGGTCTTTGGACCGATTGACTCTAAATTTCTCCCAAACGTGGTCCTCTACTGGCTGAATAAGACACAGCAGTCCCCATTGGATTCGGGTGGAATTTGTATTTTTGGTGAATATTTTAGTGAAAAGCGGGCATTTTTCTTGAAAACCTCGGCCGATTTTTTCAATAGCTTCCAGGTCTTTGGACCGATTGACTTGAAATTTCTCCCAAACGTGGTCCTATACTGGCTGAAGGAGACACAGCAGTCCCCATTGGATTCGGGTGGAATTTGTATTTTTGGTGAATATTTTTGTGAAAAAAGGCAATTTTTCATGAAAACCACGGCCGATTTTTTCAATAGCTTCCAGGTCTTTGGACCGATTGACTCTAAATTTCTCCCAAACGTGGTACTCTACTGGCTGAATAAGACACAGCAGTCCCCATTGGATTCGGGTGGAATTTGTATTTTTGGTGAATATTTTAGTGAAAGGGGGCAATTTTTCATGAAAACCACAGCCGATTTTTTCAATAGCTTCCAGGTCTTTGGACCGATTGACTCTAAATTTCTCCCAAACGTGGTACTCTACTGGCTGAATAAGACACAGCAGTCCCCATTGGATTCGGGTGGAATTTGTATTTTTGGTGAATATTTTAGTGAAAGGGGGCCATTTTTCTTGAAAACCTCGGCCGATTTTTTCAATAGCTTCCAGGTCTTTGGACCGATTGACTTGAAATTTCTCCCAAACGTGGTCCTATACTGGCTGAAGGAGACACAGCAGTCCCCATTGGATTCGGGTGGAATTTGTATTTTTGGTGAATATTTTAGTGAAAGGGGGCCATTTTTCTTGAAAACCTCGGCCGATTTTTTCAATAGCTTCCAGATCTAGTGAAACATCTCGGCCGATTTTTTCAATAGCTTCCAGGTCTTTGGACCGATTGACTCGAAATTTCTCCCAAACGTGGTACTCTACTGGCTGAATAAGACACAGCAGTCCCCATTGGATTCGGGTGGAATTTGTATTTTTGGTGAATATTTTAGTGAAAAAAGGCAATTTTTCATGAAAACCACGGCCGATTTTTTCAATAGCTTCCAGGTCTTTGGACCGATTGACTCTAAATTTCTCCCAAACGTGGTACTCTACTGGCTGAATAAGACACAGCAGTCCCCATTGGATTCGGGTGGAATTTGTATTTTTGGTGAATATTTTAGTGAAAGGGGGCAATTTTTCAAGAAAACCACAGCCGATTTTTTCAATAGCTTCCAGGTCTTTGGACCGATTGACTCGAAATTTCTCCCAAACGTGGTCCTCTACTGGCCGAATAAGACACAGCAGTCCCCATTGGATTCGGGTGGAATTTGTATTTTTGGTGAATATTTTAGTGAAAAGCGGCCATTTTTCTTGAAAACCTCGGCCGATTTTTTCAATAGCTTCCAGGTCTTTGGACCGATTGACTTGAAATTTCTCCCAAACGTGGTCCTATACTGGCTGAAGGAGACACAGCAGTCCCCATTGGATTCGGGTGGAATTTGTATTTTTGGTGAATATTTTAGTGAAAAAAGGCAATTTTTCATGAAAACCACGGCCGATTTTTTCAATAGCTTCCAGGTCTTTGGACCGATTGACTCGAAATTTCTCCCAAACGTGGTCCTCTACTGGCTGAACGAGACACAGTAGTCCCCATTGGATTCGGGTGGAATTTGTATTTTTGGTGAATATTTTAGTGAAAGGGGGCAATTTTTCAAGAAAACCACAGCCGATTTTTTCAATAGCTTCCAGGTCTTTGGACCGATTGACTCGAAATTTCTCCCAAACGTGGTCCTCTACTGGCCGAATAAGACACAGCAGTCCCCATTGGATTCGGGTGGAATTTGTATTTTTGGTGAATATTTTAGTGAAAAGCGGGCATTTTTCTTGAAAACCTCGGCCGATTTTTTCAATAGCTTCCAGGTCTTTGGACCGATTGACTTGAAATTTCTCCCAAACGTGGTCCTATACTGGCTGAAGGAGACACAGCAGTCCCCATTGGATTCGGGTGGAATTTGTATTTTTGGTGAATATTTTAGTGAAAAAAGGCAATTTTTCATGAAAACCACGGCCGATTTTTTCAATAGCTTCCAGGTCTTTGGACCGATTGACTCTAAATTTCTCCCAAACGTGGTACTCTACTGGCTGAATAAGACACAGCAGTCCCCATTGGATTCGGGTGGAATTTGTATTTTTGGTGAATATTTTAGTGAAAGGGGGCAATTTTTCATGAAAACCACAGCCGATTTTTTCAATAGCTTCCAGGTCTTTGGACCGATTGACTCTAAATTTCTCCCAAACGTGGCACTCTACTGGCTGAATAAGACACAGCAGTCCCCATTGGATTCGGGTGGAATTTGTATTTTTGGTGAATATTTTAGTGAAAGGGGGCCATTTTTCATGAAAACCACAGCCGATTTTTTCAATAGCTTCCAGGTCTAGTGAAACATCTCGGCCGATTTTTTCAATAGCTTCCAGGTCTTTGGACCGATTGACTCGAAATTTCTCCCAAACGTGGTCCTCTACTGGCTGAACGAGACACAGTAGTCCCCATTGGATTCGGGTGGAATTTGTATTTTTGGTGAATATTTTAGTGAAAAGCGGCCATTTTTCTTGAAAACCTCGGCCGATTTTTTCAATAGCTTCCAGGTCTAGTGAAACATCTCGGCCGATTTTTTCAATAGCTTCCAGGTCTTTGGACCGATTGACTAGAAATTTCTCCCAAACGTGGTCCTATACTGGCTGAAGGAGACACAGCAGTCCCCATTGGATTCGGGTGGAATTTGTATTTTTGGTGAATATTTTAGTGAAAAAAGGCAATTTTTCATGAAAACCACGGCCGATTTTTTCAATAGCTTCCAGGTCTTTGGACCGATTGACTCTAAATTTCTCCCAAACGTGGTCCTCTACTGGCTGAACGAGACACAGCAGTCCCCATTGGATTCGGGTGGAATTTGTATTTTTGGTGAATATTTTAGTGAAAGGGGGCCATTTTTCTTGAAAACCTCGGCCGATTTTTTCAATAGCTTCCAGGTCTTTGGACCGATTGACTTGAAATTTCTCCCAAACGTGGTCCTATACTGGCTGAAGGAGACACAGCAGTCCCCATTGGATTCGGGTGGAATTTGTATTTTTGGTGAATATTTTAGTGAAAAGCGGGCATTTTTCTTGAAAACCTCGGCCAATTTTTTCAATAGCTTCCAGGTCTTTGGACCGATTGACTTGAAATTTCTCCCAAACGTGGTCCTATACTGGCTGAAGGAGACACAGCAGTCCCCATTGGATTCGGGTGGAATTTGTATTTTTGGTGAATATTTTAGTGAAAAAAGGCAATTTTTCATGAAAACCACGGCCGATTTTTTCAATAGCTTCCAGGTCTTTGGACCGATTGACTCTAAATTTCTCCCAAACGTGGTCCTATACTGGCTGAAGGAGACACAGCAGTCCCCATTGGATTCGGGTGGAATTTGTATTTTTGGTGAATATTTTAGTGAAAGGGGGCCATTTTTCTTGAAAACCTCGGCCGATTTTTTCAATAGCTTCCAGATCTAGTGAAACATCTCGGCCGATTTTTTCAATAGCTTCCAGGTCTTTGGACCGATTGACTCGAAATTTCTCCCAAACGTGGTCCTCTACTGGCTGAACGAGACACAGTAGTCCCCATTGGATTCGGGTGGAATTTGTATTTTTGGTGAATATTTTAGTGAAAAGCGGCCATTTTTCTTGAAAACCTCGGCCGATTTTTTCAATAGCTTCCAGGTCTTTGGACCGATTGACTTGAAATTTCTCCCAAACGTGGTCCTATCATGGCTGAAGGAGACACAGCAGTCCCCATTGGATTCGGGTGGAATTTGTATTTTTGGTGAATATTTTAGTGAAAAGCGGGCATTTTTCTTGAAAACCTCGGCCAATTTTTTCAATAGCTTCCAGGTCTTTGGACCGATTGACTTGAAATTTCTCCCAAACGTGGTCCTATACTGGCTGAAGGAGACACAGCAGTCCCCATTGGATTCGGGTGGAATTTGTATTTTTGGTGAATATTTTAGTGAAAAAAGGCAATTTTTCATGAAAACCACGGCCGATTTTTTCAATAGCTTCCAGGTCTTTGGACCGATTGACTCTAAATTTCTCCCAAACGTGGTACTCTACTGGCTGAATAAGACACAGCAGTCCCCATTGGATTCGGGTGGAATTTGTATTTTTGGTGAATATTTTAGTGAAAGGGGGCCATTTTTCTTGAAAACCTCGGCCGATTTTTTCAATAGCTTCCAGATCTAGTGAAACATCTCGGCCGATTTTTTCAATAGCTTCCAGGTCTTTGGACCGATTGACTCGAAATTTCTCCCAAACGTGGTCCTCTACTGGCTGAACGAGACACAGTAGTCCCCATTGGATTCGGGTGGAATTTGTATTTTTGGTGAATATTTTAGTGAAAAGCGGCCATTTTTCTTGAAAACCTCGGCCGATTTTTTCAATAGCTTCCAGGTCTTTGGACCGATTGACTTGAAATTTCTCCCAAACGTGGTCCTATACTGGCTGAAGGAGACACAGCAGTCCCCATTGGATTCGGGTGGAATTTGTATTTTTGGTGAATATTTTAGTGAAAAAAGGCAATTTTTCATGAAAACCACGGCCGATTTTTTCAATAGCTTCCAGGTCTTTGGACCGATTGACTCGAAATTTCTCCCAAACGTGGTCCTCTACTGGCTGAATAAGACACAGCAGTCCCCATTGGATTCGGGTGGAATTTGTATTTTTGGTGAATATTTTAGTGAAAAGCGGCCATTTTTCTTGAAAACCTCGGCCGATTTTTTCAATAGCTTCCAGGTCTTTGGACCGATTGACTTGAAATTTCTCCCAAACGTGGTCCTATACTGGCTGAAGGAGACACAGCAGTCCCCATTGGATTCGGGTGGAATTTGTATTTTTGGTGAATATTTTAGTGAAAAAAGGCAATTTTTCATGAAAACCACGGCCGATTTTTTCAATAGCTTCCAGGTCTTTGGACCGATTGACTCTAAATTTCTCCCAAACGTGGTCCTCTACTGGCTGAACAAGACACAGCAGTCCCCATTGGATTCGGGTGGAATTTGTATTTTTGGTGAATATTTTAGTGAAAGGGGGCCATTTTTCATGAAAACCACAGCCGATTTTTTCAATAGCTTCCAGGTCTTTGGACCGATTGACTTGAAATTTCTCCCAAACGTGGTCCTCTACTGGCTGAATAAGACACAGCAGTCCCCATTGGATTCGGGTGGAATTTGTATTTTTGGTGAATATTTTAGTGAAAGGGGGCCATTTTTCATGAAAACCACAGATGATTTTTTCAATAGCTTCCAGGTCTTTGGACCGATTGACTCGAAATTTCTCCCAAACGTGGTCCTATACTGGCTGAACGAGACACAGCAGTCCCCATTGGATTCGGGTGGAATTTGTATTTTTGGTGAATATTTTAGTGAAAGGGAGCCATTTTTCGTGAACATCTCGGCCGATTTTTTCAATAGCTTCCAGGTCTTTGGACCGATTGACTTGAATCCCCATTGGATTCGGGTGGAATTTGTATTTTTGGTGAATATTTTAGTGAAAAGCGGGCATTTTTCTTGAAAACCTCGGCCGATTTTTTCAATAGCTTCCAGGTCTTTGGACCGATTGACTCGAAATTTCTCCCAAACGTGGTCCTCTACTGGCTGAAGGAGACACAGCAGTCCCCATTGGATTCGGGTGGAATTTCTATTTTTGGTGAATATTTTAGTGAAAGGGGGCCATTTTTCATGAAAACCACAGCCGATTTTTTCAATAGCTTCCAGGTCTAGTGAAACATCTCGGCCGATTTTTTCAATAGCTTCCAGGTCTTTGGACCGATTGACTCGAAATTTCTCCCAAACGTGGTCCTCTACTGGCTGAATAAGACACAGCAGTCCCCATTGGATTCGGGTGGAATTTGTATTTTTGGTGAATATTTTAGTGAAAAGCGGCCATTTTTCTTGAAAACCTCGGACGATTTTTTCAATAGCTTCCAGGTCTTTAGACCGATTGACTCGAAATTTCTTCCAAACGTGCCTCTATACTAGCTGAACGAGACACAGCAGTCCCCATTGGATTCGGGTGGAATTTGTATTTTTGGTGAATATTTTAGTGAAAGGGGGCCATTTTTCATGAAAACCACAGCCGATTTTTTCAATAGCTTCCAGGTCTAGTGAAACATCTCGGCCAATTTTTTCAATAGCTTCCAGGTCGTTTGACCGATTGACTCGAAATTTCTCCCAAACGTGGTCCTCTACTGGCTGAATAAGACACAGCAGTCCCCATTGGATTCGGGTGGAATTTGTATTTTTGGTGAATATTTTAGTGAAAGGGGGCCATTTTTCATGAAAACCACAGCCGATTTTTTCAATAGCTTCCAGGTCTAGTGAAACATCTCGGCCGATTTTTTCAATAGCTTCCAGATCTTTGGACCGATTGACTCGAAATTTCTCCCAAACGTGGTCCTCTACTGGCTGAATAAGACACAGCAGTCTCCATTGGATTCGGGTGGAATTTGTATTTTTGGTGAATATTTTAGTGAAAAAAGGCCATTTTTCATGAAAACCACAGCCGATTTTTTCAATAGCTTCCAGGTCTTTGGACCGATTGACTCGAAATTTCTCCCAAACGTGGTCCTCTACTTGCTGAATAAGACACAGCAGTCCCCATTGGATTCGGGTGGAATTTGTATTTTTGGTGAATATTTTAGTGAAAGGGGGCAATTTTCGTGAACATCTCGGCCGATTTTTTCAATAGCTTCCAGGTCTTTGGACCGATTGACTTGAATCCCCATTGGATTCGGGTGGAATTTGTATTTTTGGTGAATATTTTAGTGAAAAGCGGGCATTTTTCTTGAAAACCTCGGCCGATTTTTTCAATAGCTTCCAGGTCTTTGGACCGATTGACTCGAAATTTCTCCCAAACGTGGTCCTCTACTGGCTGAAGGAGACACAGCAGTCCCCATTGGATTCGGGTGGAATTTGTGTTTTTGGTGAATATTTTAGTGCAAGGGGGCCATTTTTCTTGAAAACCTCGGCCGATTTTTTCAATAGCTTCCAGGTCTAGTGAAACATCTCGGCCGATTTTTTCAATAGCTTCCAGGTCTTTGGACCGATTGACTTGAAATTTCTCCCAAACGTGGTCCTATACTGGCTGAACGAGACACAGCAGTCCCCATTGGATTCGGGTGGAATTTGTATTTTTGGTGAATATTTTAGTGCAAGGGGGCCATTTTTCTTGAAAACCTCGGCCGATTTTTTCAATAGCTTCCAGGTCTTTGGACTGATTGACTCGAAATTTCTCCCAAACGTGGTCCTATACTGGCTGAACGAGACACAGCAGTCCCCATTGGATTCGAGTGGAATTTGTATTTTTGGTGAATATTTTAGTGCAAGGGGGCCATTTTTCTTGAAAACCTCGGCCGATTTTTTCAATAGCTTCCAGGTCTTTAGACCGATTGACTCGAAATTTCTTTCAAACGTGCCTCTATACTGGCTGAACGAGACACAGCAGTCCCCATTGGATTCGGGTGGAATTTGTATTTTTGGTGAATATTTTAGTGCAAGGGGGCCATTTTTCTTGAAAACCTCGGCGGATTTTTTCAATAGCTTCCAGGTCTTTGGACTGATTGACTCGAAATTTCTCCCAAACGTGGTCCTCTACTGGCTGAACGAGACACAGCAGTCTACATTGGATTCGGGTGGAATTTGTATTTTTGGTGAATATTTTAGTGAAAAGTGGCCATTTTTCATGAAAACCTCGGCCGATTTTTTCAATAGCTTCCAGGTCGTTTGACCGATTGACTCGAAATTTCTCCCAAACGTGGTCCTCTACTGGCTGAACGAGACACAGCAGTCCCCATTGGATTCGTGTGGAATTTGTATTTTTGGTGAATATTTTAGTGAAAGGGGGCCATTTTGTGTGTCATCTACTTGGCAGATTATTTGGAAGTAACATGCCCTCTTCGCTTATGACGACAGGAACCGAGATGTGAAAATGGGCAACGTTTTCATTGATGCCACTTCCCCAAGACAGCACAATTTACGAGCAATCCCCGCATTGTTAATACAGCCTCTATCCCCAGAACCTCCCTAATGAAAAACAATCTTCACAATGAAAAACAAAAGCTTGTCACTTCTGCTTCTATGACTCACATTCCCTGTGAGCAAACCCCTAACATTACAGTCTTGGGCATAATGACAACATTCTTGTCACATACGGAAATACAACTCGAAATTGTCGGTCATTTAAAATGAGTGAACAGTGCACTCCATAGAGCCATGAAACAGATTACAGGTGTGGTTAAATGTTACACAAGGCTACACCTCAGTTTCTGCTTCTGTTAAGCAACCTTTTCTGATTTCTCACATTGAATCTTAGTCTGAATGCATTCACACAAAACCGAACACCACATGTTTTCCCAAATGAGTACATCGAACTTTGTATAAAAATAGTCCATAAATCTGCTCTCGACTTCCTGCCGTAGAGTCTAAGTGGCTGTACAATTAATTCTTTATTCAGTGTTTATTCTTATCTCAATAATTTATTGTTTCATATGATTAAACCAGTTTGTCTTCATGTGGACATGCCAGGTTGATTTGTACATGCAAGGGCACACTCTCACAACCCCTACTTTAAAGCAGTTAGTTTTATGTTTGTTGGTTTTGCTTTTTACTGCTTGATAAGTATGTAGTCATTGGAGTGCAATAAAAGAAGCTCTGTAAAATAGTAAGAAAATAAATATGCAAGCAGGGGAAAGAATGAGGCATAATCAAGGAATAAATTTTTTATGAATAAATTTAAAAGAATTTAAGCACGAGAAATATACATGAAACAGCATAGATTATGATTATATTGTATGCAAAAAAATAGATGTCCTAAAAAATGTCCTTGCATATGCACATAACAATAAACAGACTCTATATCTGCTCAAATTAAGATGAAGCTATTTATTCTAAGTAAAAGCAGCAGTCATCTAGATTTTTAGCGGTTTAGTCGAGTTGATCCTTTAAGAGTTGATGCTGGTAAAGAAGCAGGCCTCTGTCCTGGTACTTTTCCTCTCATCTGTGCAATGTGGGTACTTGGCATAAGCAGGAACACGCCTGCGTTGCCAGCTTTACACCATAAAAGGATGAGAGGAGAAAGCCTTGATCGTTCCCCTCCCCAGCTTGTCACAATGGGGGCTACAAGAGGTGGAGGGGGTCCATAATAAATACACATGCGTGCATTCCTCACCCCCCACTTAAAGGCACACATAAACACACACTGATGTGACCCTAAGTGTCCTGGTGGTTTCCAGAAGAACACCTGCGGAGTACGCAGGAAGTCTTAAAGAAGTAATCAAAAACAGGCATCTACACCTCCAGATTGCAAAAACACATACTGCAACAAGCACAAGCCTGCCTCATGCTGTTGCTCTGCAAATTAATATGCCAAGCAGCAAGCACACAGGCACATGGTGACTCTGCCTCCCCCTCGCTTACTTCCCCGACACACATTCATAGAAGAATTCCACACAATAGAAAAATAAAAGAGTAACGATGGCTGGGTGGAAGCCCTGTTGAGAAAGAGAAGGAGGCAAGACGTGGAAAAAAAAAACAGGCAAAGAAAGACTAAAAGGGGAGGGAGAGGCACCGAGGGGAGAGAAGGAGGGGGTGTTGAGGAGGAGGAGGGAGTCAACTTAAGACGGTGAGAACAGAGGACGTTAGTGAGCACACGGTGAGAGCAGACGGAGAGGGAACAACGGACAGAGAGAGAGAATTAAGACTTGGAACATCCATCACCAACAAACAGGTTCAGTAAAACATTTCGAACATTTTTCTTAACTTTAAAGCTGACCTCAATGCAAAATACTGCAATAGTTTGATGTGTATTTTTAAAAGATGTAGTCATCATTGAAAGGCAGGAGAAAAACATCCTCTGAGTGTGAGGATTATTTTAAGCTTAAACACAGAGTGTAAAGTAGAAATCCATCTGTGTTTTGATTCAGTTTTGGGTTCCCACAGAACTCATCTGGCTCGGTGCCAGGAGAAAATGGAAGTGGCGATGGGGTCACCCCAATAGTTGTATTTTGTTTCTTAACTCCCTGGACTCAGCATTTATTTATCTAAAGATGTTTACAGGATGGAAAACAGAACATCGCAAATGTTTAATTACACACAGAGTCATTTCCGAGCTGTAAACCTTGGCGAAATAGCATCCTAGTCAGCGAGCCAAAGACATTTGTTTCTTGTCTCTCAACAAACCTTTGTATTGTGGTGAAAGGGGGGGGTCTCTTATCCTTAGTATCACTGTGGATCCTTCTGTGGAATGATGAAACCAAGTTCTCTATTTTGATTTCTGTGTTTTGACTACTAAAATAACTCCAACGTCATAATTTCAGTTCCTTTTTCGCCCCCGTATTACTTACAATACTATGATTTTAATGGAAGTAGTGACCAATAATTATGTAAAATTCATGTCATTATTTGTCATTTCTACCCATAGAGATGACGTCATATCGCAGGAACCTGGTTGTGCTTCTCATATTTCTGACTGCCTCGCCTCTCCTCACCTCCCACCTTTTCGCTCGCGCTACCACTGCTTCCCCTCCCTTCAGCCGTCACAAGGTCATAACCATGGGTGACATTGAGGATCCTCCTATAGTGAAGGCCACTGCAAGAACTACTCTTCAGCAACGTTCACAGCCCTGCCCTTACAACCCCTGCTCGGAGGATCAGAAGCCATGCCCCATACTTGCAGCGGAGACTGGGTGTCTCTGTCCTGGGATCAGCAGGGAAGATGCGGCTCCTCATGCGCCACGCATCGATGTGCTGCTGCCAGTCTATGAAGGGGAGCACAAAGGGAAGGTGGAGATCCGGTGGTGCGCTCCATCTTCTCCGGTGTCCGGATACAGGGTGGTGATTGAGGGAAAAGAAGAAGAGGCTGAGAAGTTTCAGGCCAGTTCACGAAAGGGTTGGGTCAGATCTTTGGAAGCTGGGACTAAGGTGTGTGTGGAGGCGCTGAACAAAGCAGGACCCAGCAGCCCCTCAGACTTCTCTTGTACGCGGTATAACCCTCAAACATCTGATCATAAACTGCTGGCTGGGATCATAGGCGGAGGAGTCTCCCTCCTAATAATTCTCATTATAGGAGCTGTGATCCTCTGGAAGTATAAGCTGTGTCAAAAGGCAAAGGGAGACTCTGCCGATGGACTAGGAAACCCTTCTTACAGCACAGAGGGAACACTGTGATCAAGACTAGTTCAACACGGACAATCCATCCTTGTCACACTGAAAAGGCCCTCAGGACACAGAGAGTAGTGTGACAGTGTAATCATAAACAAAAGCTAAATAGTTCTGTGGTGTTGTATGATCGATTATAGAATTAAAGAAGTTGTTTACAATCCTGTTTCAAGGAATATGCAAACATATTGGGAGAAAGAGGGGTAGTGTTCCAGGAATAACACTAACAAATGGGTAATTCTGTTAGATGGTGGTTAGATCTACAGGTTTATTTGCTGGCGAATTAACCCTTGTTGGTTTACTATCGTGTTTTTTTTATTTCCATCATGGTTGAATTTAACTGTAAATAATAATATTTTTAGGATATACTGACTGAAACTTTTGTGATAAACTAAAACTTATTTTAATAAAAACTTTGTAAAAATGGCGTTGTTGAAGTGTTGCTTTAATCTGAAAGGCTTTGCACAGGCCGACATTTTGTTAAGATCAGCAGGGTGACGAATTAATGAAGGTGCCACAGGCCACAAGGAGTGCTGGTGGCTTGGCATCTCATCTCTGAAACGTTACTGGGGGGATTGAACAAAAGTCTGTACAAAATGTCCTGAAGATGTTGATTTGGGTCGAGATCTGGTGACTGATAAATAATGCCAACACTTATCAAACCATTAATTGATCCCTTTTGTGCTGTACAGAGGCATCAGCATTTATTTTGTTTGCCATCTCATTTGGAGGAAGAACTTATGTTTAAGAACTTTTACACTTGTTTCATAAGTATTAAGTATTTCATTTCAGTATTTCATTTCATACTTCTACTCCACTACATTCCAGAGGGGCATATTGTACTTTATTACTCAATTACATTTACTTGAGAGCTTTAGTTAATTTTTACTGTGCAGATAAGATTTTACTTACAAAACAAATGATCAAGTACATTTACTCAAGTACTGTACTTGACTACCATTTTGAGGTATTTGTACTTTACTGGAGTATTACGATTTTCTGCTACTTTATACTTCCACTCAAATATTGTACTTTCTCCTGCACGACATTTATTTGATAACTTTAGTTACTAGTTCACGATCATTTTAAAATTTATTTCACTGGCAATCAGAAAAAAGAACATTGATTCTGATCATTTAAAAAAAAAACACTGAATATCGACCCTTAGTATAAAGAATAAAATTGACGATGATTTACCGCTTGAAGTTTTGACACTTAGGTACATTTAATATCAGGTAGCCTACTTTAAGACTTTTACCCAAGCACTATTTCTATGGGGGACTTTCACCTTTACAAAAGTAATATTTAAGCACCTTTACTGTCACTCATCACTTTTCACAACACTGAATATGTTTTTATGATAATATAACTCTATGGAAGGGGTCATTCTGCATAGCAAGTGCCTTTACTCTTGATACTTTTAGTATCTTTTATACTTGAAGTTGATTTTTTTAAGCATGTGATCCCTCCACTACTGTCATTTATCTAGATACAACATCGTTGTTTAAATAATACATTCATGAGCTACCGCTTCACATATTTTATTTTGAAAGTCTTGTAAAGGTACCGTTATTGAGAAGTCCATCTTATTGGCTAGCGACCAACGTCTTTCAAGCCAAGTCCCGCCTTTCCTCGGCGTCTCAGCCAATGATTGGTCAGTAAGTAATTTGAGGAAGACGGTGTATTGTTGTTAACGTATGACAGAAGCATTTATAACGACCTCATTAAAACCAGGATGGCGAGCTCAGGTGAGGCTTTCTAACTTCATTTACTGAGACACACTTAATGTAGACACGACTAACCAACGCCTAGATGCATTTTACGAATACGTTGAAACATCCTTAACGTTGTTTGAGAAACTTTTTCGCTAAATATTTAGCTGACACTTGTAAATAGCTTATGATAACCTGTAACTGTCGCAGTTAAAGTGGCATTAACAGTTGTCTTTGGATGTACTTTAAGCTAGCTGTCTCTCGCACAGACTTGTTGAACTAAAATTTAGTAAATATTAAATGAGGAATGAATTACTTTGGTTTTAAGTCAGTCATTGCTACGTAGAATGACTCAGCAGATAATACAAGTCTTGTTAAGGTCTAACCGGAAGCTAATTGTGTCCTCCGGGAATGGCATTAGATCCCCCAAGCAACAACCAGAGACCGGTTTTATAAGTGTTTGCACACTGTAAGCTGTTGCATCAAAGGCGAGTGGGTGCACTTACTCCTAAATTTCAGACACACACACACACACACACACTTACACACAGCCTGATTATAAAAAGAGTGCCAACATGAGGGAGCAATATTTCAGGAATGTACCCTGAAGGTGGAGGAACATTAAGTGTGTTTTGTTCTCCTGATACTGGCACTTATACCTCAGGTACTTAACTGATACCAGAGCTTCTCCTTCCCCTCAACCTGACAATCTGTATTGTATTTAAGGATTGCTGTGGCACTAACAACTGAGTCAGAATTTCCTTTTCCGTATCGTGTCATGTATTACAAATAAACAGGTGGTTTGTATCCACTCTTGTACCTCAGTGTGCGGGAGCGTACAACAGATACAGTAGTTCCTGTTGTTTGCAAAGGTTATCAGTCCGTGATGGTAAGTAATAAAATCTTGTGTCGGCTGTTTTATGACTTGAAGCCTAAGCGTCATATTTTTGCAATTTTATGGGACCATTCAACAAAGCCGTATCAGACCTTGCAAAGCCGTTAATGTTGTTCCCTCTCTCATTGCCAGTCACCAAGGAAATCTCCTATGAGGAACTGAAAGCACTTGTGGGAAAAAGCCAGAATCTCCTTCTGGTTGATGTCCGTACGAAAGACGAAGTGGATAAAGGACGTATTCCAGGAGCTGTTAACATCCCAGGTGAGTTTCTTTAAATTCATTTACAGGGGTCAGGAGAGAACAACAATGAAACAATATATATAATTATGTACCATTGTCTCATACTGAACACTTCCTTGTTGTAAGTATTCAGTGGTGAGTAAGCATCAGTGTATGATGTCAAAGGGGACATACTATGTTCATTTTCAGGTTCATAATTTTTTGGTTACTACTAGAATAGTAGTAGTTTTAGTAGTATATATAAACACATCAGTTTTCTCATGCTGTCTCCACTCTGTCTGAAACACTCCATTTTAGCTCCTGTCTCTTTAAGGCCCCCATCCTATGCTCTGATTGGTCAGCTCACACACGCCTGAGCCAGCACCGCTAACAATAACAGAGCAGCTGTGCTAAATTAACTCTTACTTGCTAAACTTTAGCAAATAACTATATAAATTATGCAAATGCGTGACATGGTGGACACAAAGTCACAGAAATAAAGGCAGGACTACTGATGAGGTGTTTCAGGAGCAGTGTGTTCTGTGAGAGAGATTTTGACCTTTTTAAAGATCTTTAAAGTATAAAACACTGAAAGAAAGAGAAAACCCCCATAAGCATAATATGTCTCCTTTAATGTTTATGTCCATCATCTATCTAATCTTACAACCCTTTTCTGCCTTCCTCCCTTTCATTCAGTTGATTCAGTAGAGGCTGCTTTTGCAATGGAGCCAGAAGCATTCAAGGCCAAGTACGGAGTAACCAAGCCACCGTTGGATGCACCAGAGTTGGTGTTTCACTGCCAGATGGGCAAGAGAGGAGGGACAGCCACAAACACAGCCTGTAAACTTGGATACGTGAAGTAAATAAGTTACATTATACACTCGCACACACAGCATCTTGCTTTTAAACAGACAGCCCAAGGCTTCTACATGAATAGCCTTCCCTGCTGAGCTTTGGCTGTCGTCCTAAAATTTGTCTTCTGTCTTCTTTTTTCAGTGCACGTAATTATGCCGGAGCATACAAGGAGTGGTCTGAGAAGGAGGGAAAGTGATTCGAGTTGACTATGTAAATCTATGTAGTAGCATACATATTTATACTAATGACAGTTGTGAAAGCCAGACAGACAAAATAGAGCTTTTTAAAAAAAAATTGTTTTGTTTGTTATCTTTTGATACTGCTTTGTTTTCATACACTGGATCAATGTATTGAAAATGTATGAATTTATACAAATGAATTAAATTATGTTGTCTACTGAGATGTTACGATTATTTGTGGGGATCATAATCTGGATATGCAAAAACAGTAAAGAAGAAGAAAACTATATACTTAAATGATTTACACGCACTGGTTGCACAAATCTAAAACAAAGAGCGGAGGTTGCAAAAGTAAACACATTCTTTACTCAAGTAGAAGTACAGGAAAAAAAGACTGATTCAACATCTGTACTTAAGTAAAAGTGAGAAAGTGCAGGCTCTGAAACGTACTCAGTAACAAGCCTGTTTTGAAAATGGAAAGAACAGAAAGTACAGATACTTGTGTTAAAATTTAGGGAGTAAAGTACAAAGTTGGTAGAAAATTAAAAAACCCCAAGCAAAGTGCAGATACCTGAAAAGGAAAAGCCTTTAGTTAAGATCCTTTACTCAGTTATCTTTTGTTAATTTGACACAGTTTGAAAACATGAAGAGGATTTTCTACTCTTCACTCTTATTTGCAATCTAAGGACAGATTAAGTACACTTGGTTTTTTAGACTATAATATCTTGGATGACCCAAAAATATAATATACTCAAAATTAGGTAGTGATACCGGGATATTTTAGTGTTTCACTTGATTGTTTATTTTGTGACATATCTGAATTTTTTATTTTGTGTTTTGTGGATTTTTTTTTTGTTTACTTTTAATGCATTTGACTTTTATATCAATACCAATATCCCTAACTAATTCTGAGTAGTGAAGTATGAATATATTAAATATAACAATATGAAACAAGAACAATAAAGTGATTGACAGTGTGCAGGACTTTTTAATATCTTTACTGTTGTTAGATATAAGAAACATTCACCTCAACACCACAGTACTTCTAAATTCCTGGCTCTCAGGTGCCTAATTAATAATTAATTAAGGTAATTTCAACAAATTTGTTATTGATTTAAGAGACATCTATTATGAGATATTCCTCATGTTATTTCACAGGTGTAATACCATTACCAGGTCTAACATAGGCAAACATCTGGGCTGAGTACTACAGAGCCCCTAAAGGGACATTGGGGGGGGAAAGCAAACGTATAAGTTTCTCATTTAAGTTTTAACCGGGAAACATCTGGTGTGAGTACAGTGGGCCAGGCAGCTCCCAGATCAGCTAATCCACTGAAGATGCTAACAGAAATACAACAGGTAAAGTTTTAAAATGATCATTAAATTAAGTTTTAATTGGCAGCTGAGCTCTGCTCGTAGTTAATTGTTTATAAAACTAAGAGCGGTTTGAACGTTTGAAGCGAGCTAGCATAACATAACGTAAGCTAGCTGTAGCTTAGCTTGCTGAAGTAAGAGTTGGTGTTTTGAATTTACACTTCAGGTGTTGCGGTTCGTGATGATTTTGACAAGGCAAAGACGACGATATGGTTCAAAGACTGCAGGAGGACTTTTGGTGTTTCTGTGGACTGAAACAGGAGCTTCTGTTCAAAGTCTAAACTGCACTGGTAAGTCACAAAGTCCCACAGGATATTCAACTTGTCCAATAAAACCCTTTAGGCATCCTATAAGGAAAATGTTTGTCGGATAGCAGTTTTTATCAAAGTTGAAACCAAATGTATTGAACAACAGAAGGTATTTCAACAGGAAAAAGCCATACATTTGATTAACACTACTTTACATGTAAGTAAAATATAGATAAATAATAACTCGTACAGTAAAGGCATCAAAACATTGATACAATTAGCTGCCTTATTTGTAAGCACATTTAGACGTTAGAGCCAGTCTAAAGTCTGAATCATCATAAAGAGAGTCCCATTTTAAACTACATTTTAGATAGTGTCATTGGTATTAATCATCCATTTATGCATTAAATGAAATTTCAGATAAAAATGAGCAAGCTATGGTGATGCACATGTGTATCAGAGGCTGAATTTCAGAGAAATCTGACCAAAAAAAAGAGAGAGAAACGCATCACCACAATGAAATCCCATGACAAACTGGTCACTTGATGCATGAGAACTTCTTGATTTGGAGTATTTTCAGCCTGGACGTGAAGAGGGTCAAGAGGGAATCTTGATTTGAAATTGGCTCCTCTCCCCATAGTTTAAGGGGTGTGTTACAAGAGGATTTCAGTATATGATGACAGTATGTGGCATGATATGGTCAGAAAATCATATAGCGATTTTCTTACTACTGCAGCATGATTCATGATTAGTGGGAATAATCATCTTTGTGTCACAATGTGTATTTTTAACAGGGAAAAAAAACTATTTAAATCATGATGATGTGACATTTGTTGGGGTTTGTATCAAACAAACATGTGTTCTTACATCTGTCATCTCTGCAAAATGACAGTAATTCATTATAATGTTGTTTTGTCACACATTTTACCTTTATCAGTTGCAGCTTCTTACGATTTGAATATTGCCCCTAGCCTTATTGCGATTTCAATTATATTTTGATGAACTGTGCTGACTGATATATGCCAGTAAATATCGTAACAGTGATCCCATTTATGGTGCAGTTGCAGCTGCTGGTTCTTGGTGCAGAGGGATTAAAATGAAAGCTCTACAACCTGGTATGTATGCACACACACCTACCAACTACATACACCTTCAGCTTTTATACACTGTATTTCTAAATCACCTCTTACTGCTACATTAGACCTGAGAGATTTGAAGGAGAGCATGCATCCCTGTGTGTGGCCGTGTCTTCAGCCTGACCCTGAGGAGCTGTTTGCCTTCACTGATCTGCATGGTTCCCCCAGATTACTCCTGTCATTTCAGGTACAAACAATAGTGATCCTTTACTAGTAATTAATCAGCCTAATAATAAACATAGCACAAAAAGTTAGGAAATTTGTGTTTGGTAGATTATTTCTTTGTTGTAACAATGCTTCTTGGCAATAAATCTAATACCGTTGGAAAGCCTGTTTTCAGGAAGGAGCATTCATTTGTGGGATGAGCAGCAGAGCTGAGTATCTGGGTTGCACCCATGAAAAATGTGCCAAATCTTCTCTGCCAAACAGCTTATTCTGCTATTGACTCTTGTTTGGTGGATTGGAGGATTGAACTCTGAAGAAACAAGACATATTGGCAATTTAACAATTTAATAATTTAACAAACAGGAGCCTCAGTAGCGTGTGGACGAACCATACACAGCCACAACAGCCTGGCACCTCCTCCTCACGCTGGTCACCAGCCTGGTCACACCCTGAGCAGGGTTTCTCAGAGACTACCTCCAGACTTTGGGAGTGGAGAGGATGGAATGGCTGCCAGAAGTCCTGACCTCAACCGTATTGAACACTTGTGGGATCAGCTTGGGCGTGCTGTTTGTGCCAGAGTGACCAATACAACCATGTTGGCTGACTTGCAACAAATGCTGGTTGAAGAATGGGATGCCATCCCACAGCAGTGTGTGACCAGGCTGGTGACCAGCATGTGGAGGAGGTGCCAGGCTGTTGTGGCTGTGTATGGTTCTTCCACACGCTTCTGAGGCTCCTGTTTTGGAGTTGCCAGTATTTCTTGTTTCTTCAGACTTCAATCCTCCAATCCACCAAACAAGAGTCAATAGCAGAATAAGCTGTTTGGCAGAGAAGATTTGGCACATTTTTCATGGGTGCAACCCAGATACTCAGCTCTGCTGCTCATCCCACAAATACATGTTCCTTCCTTAAATGTGGAACCATTTAAAAGAAAAATAAACAGGCTTTCCAACGGTATAAAATTTATTGCCAAGAAGCATTGTTACAACAAAGAAATAATCTACCAAACACAAATTTTCTTACCTTTTGTGCTATGTTTAGCTACTGATATTAGCGCTTGAGCATTGTCTTATACTAAAGAACTACAGAAACTTCTTTGTCTGCCAGAAGAGTGTTGCAAGATGTCTGTGTGGGATCACTTTACTGATCTTACTAACTAGACCAAAATCATTCAGATGTCAGTAATTATAACTACACTGAATCCAAAACACATTGAGAAACTATTTTAATTCAGCGTTGATTTTCCTGAATTAAAATGTGATTGATAGATGGTAACAGTGAGCCTGTGAGTGCCGTATCATCTCTTTCTTCTTGTTTGCATTTTCAGATGAATGCCAGACTTTTCTGTCCAGAGTGGTGCGCTCGTTTAGAAGCGTTCCTACACGCATTCAGTGTGTCTAACGCAGGGGTAGGGTCTGCTCCCCTCTGACATGTATCCATAGCATTCAAGTTTGTGAGGAAAAATTTGACTGCCCTTCTTTTTCACAGATAAAACTCCACCTCAGATTCAGATTAAACCAGCAGACCATCCAGCGAGACTTTAGGTATGACCGCCAACTACACAGGCACAGCTTATAGCTTTCTTATCTCTTATTTCTAACAAGCTTCCTATCAGATCAGATGACAGATGTCAGATGACCGGTAACAGTTTTACTCAGAACTGTTTCTCGACATGCCCTCCGCACTTATTCCTTGATTCAATGACTCACCACTGATTCACTCACAAAGACTGTTGGCTAATGTTGTTTTTTATTGTAGGAGTAACAACATAATAACAAAAACACAAACACAATGGGTCACTTCTTTCGTTAACCCCCCTGGGGTCTGTTTTCATGAAGTGTTAATTTTGTATTCATATTCTTGCAGAGTGAAGACCAAGAGTAAAGTTGCATTGGCAAACCAACCATCGCTGATCTTGGATGTCACCTCTAGCACAGAGTAATGCTGTTTTTTATATTAAGATTGTAGCTGTTTGTGTGGACCAATGTTTTCTTAGAGCCCAACAGGATAATTTCATCTTAATGCAACAAAAACACGTTGAAAGTGCTGGTGTTGCGTACAGGGGGTTGCTACTCTCTCCTTTTGTTTAAAGGCCACCAGAGTGTGTGAAGAAGGGATGCTGGTGTCTGGGAGGACACCCTGTCCATGGAGGCAGGTTGCTACTCAGTATCCCACCTGAAGCCATGGACCAGGGCCTGTTCGGGGAGCTTAGCATCCAGCCTGTCACGCTCCTCAGCCCCTGTGTGCTTCAGTACCCCAATCTGGCGACACAACTCACTCACATAAAAGTATCCTTTGCTGATTTAATCATGTTTCTCTTCGTGATTTTCATAAAAAGAATCTGTCATCACAGCTGAGTTGTGTGGGCCTCAGGACTGAATCTCTGCTTTTTACAGAGGACGTGGTTCAGCTGGCTTCATCAGACTGTGACTTCAGTGCGCTCTGGGACAGTCTTGCAGCTGAGTGTGAGAGCAGCAGGGGTGAGGGTCAGTTACTCCTGAGACTGAGGCCAGGGTACTCCCAACAGACTAGTAAGTGAGTCACTGCTCCAAGTGAACGAGTTCAAGTATCTCAGGGTCTGGTTATTCTGGAACAAAACTAGTAAAAGCCGGCTCATAGAGACCTGATATGTCGTTTAAATATGGTCATAATGAAACACGTTTGCAAAGAATGGAAAGTAGCAGAAAAGGTTCTGCGACTAATTAAAAAAGAGAGCTAGAGAGAGAAATCCAAACACCAGCGTACTTTCTGACTTCCTTACATCTGGCTAATCTGAACCCACATACAGAGCTCTTGTTTTACTGGTCGGCCTTTAGTGTAGATAGTAGATAGTGAGGATTGTGATGAGCTCAGACATCTGGGGGGGGGGACTCCGAATAGATCCGCTGCTCCTTAGTGTCGCCTCAGTTGAGATGGTTTGGGCATCTGATTTGGATTAGGCTTCCTTGACTGCACATGTGTCCATGTGTTGGTATGCAGCCCCAGTAATGTTCCTGTCACAGGCCCCTCTACCTTCTTCCAGAACCTTCCTCCACATCTGGACTGTCAGGAACTGGGCCTGCACGGCCTTCGCTGCTCATCCTCTAGAGGTAGACAACACCACACACTGATGGTCAAGATACTTATGAGATAACGGTTAGGGCTGTTTTTTCCTGGACAGGCTATTAATGAAAACCTGATGTAGGTCAGGAGTCCTGGACAGTTAATCCTATCTTAAAACGTGTCCTTCTAAAACACTTAGTTAACACGTGATTACTTCCTGACTATGACGCCTGAATGGAAAAATACTAATTTCAACCACCTGTGTTTACTTGATAGCGAATCTGCCCTGGCCCGAAGCTGCTTGTTAGACTTTAATGGAACACAAAAAGATTTTTATTTTATTCAGAGGGATGAAAACAAACGGAACAACAGAAGAGAACAAAAGAACACAGTAACAAAAAACAGAACTCGCGGAGAAACGGCTCCAACAATGAAAATCTGGGCTCTGGCAGTGAAATGATTGAAGCAGCGTTTTCACTGTCTCCTGTGAATTATGTTCGCATTTAAATGATCTGCACAAGTGGTTTACATTACGAGCCAATGGTTAGTTTTTCACATAGCAAAACAGTTCTCATTGCGGAGAGTTGGGCTGTGGAATTTGGGGCGGGGGAAAGTGTTTACGATGTGTTTTCGTGCTGTCTTGTTTACATTTTGTTATATTTTACTCTGACCAGCATGTAATCACAGCTTAGTCTTGCCTGACTTTAATTTATTTCACATTATACAACACAGGGTTGCAAAACAAAATGAGAATTTTCTAACTCCTTTGTGCTGCAGAAACAAAGAACACCTATAAAGTTATACATAAACATGTGTACACCCTGTGGGGCATTTTCTTTACATTTGCACCTGGATGAATGTAAACAAAAGCAACAAGATGGTGATGATAATGTGGTCGGCATCTTCGCATTGAAAGTTTTTGTAACATCTGGTAAACACTGTTCAGTAAGTTTGACTGCTTTTGAGCACCAAGCATGATGTCAACACAGAGATCAGCTCTCCTCATTCCACCAAAATCCGCGCCAAGGACAGCCCGTCGAGTGCAACAGCTTGGTCCGGGATGTTGTCATGAAGACAGGTCTCTGTAAAGATGTAAGCACGGCAGTTTCTGAACAACATTAGTTCATATCATTTTCCTCTGATATGTTTAAAAGAGACTACTGGCGACATTACAGTCCCCTAAAATGAATTATTCTGCCTAACACATAAACATAATTCTTGGGAGTATTTTTTTTTTTGTTCTGAATATTGTCTGGAAATGGATTTCATGACAATTACTGAGTGGGTTTCTCATGTCAAAGTAATTGACAAGACGGTGGTTTGGTCTTCTTGTGTGTCCAGACAACAGCCTTTCTGAATTTAATTCTGCCTTCTTGAATGTTTAAAAGCCTTCAGAGGCACAATATGTAATCTCTGCTGCTAGGAGTCTTTCCATCAAAACAAAACAAAAGACGTAACTGGCATGGGATCATGGGAGTTGTTGTTTTCAGTGTTAAACAACAGCCATTGTGAATGAGAATCCATCTACACAACTGAGGTAGAGATGTTCAAGGACAAGTTTTATTCACGCTCACCAACTTCCTTCCTTCCTCACTCTTTGATGTATCAACTGATGTTTTCCCACCATTATCAGAACTGAAGAGGCCTCTTGGATGAGAGGTGAAACGTCTTCAAGAAACTGAAACATGTTCAGCTGCCTACGATACAGCATCTAGAACCATTATCTTAAGTAAACTGCAGATTTATCCGGGTTTGAACATTGTTGTAACATTTGGGATGATGTAAGGACACAACTAAACAACATTTGTAATAAAGGTCTAGTTGTTTTTCAAATATTTTAATGCAGAAATACAAAATATATCTTTCAGTAAGTCCTGGGGGAACTTGAGTTTTTCTCTCAGGCATTAAGTTAGGTTAAAAGGTTAAATCTAGGATTACTGTAAATCTTGTGAGCGAGCTGAGTTGAGCTGATCTGGTTCTGTGTAAAGTGACACTTTTTTTCTGGAACTACGCATAATCATCACTAATTAATCTCTGTCTGTCACAGACAGGGATAGGATAGGATGCAATGTCAGACAGTTCAGATAAGTGTAATAGAGTCATATGAGGAAATGTAGGGTTGGCTGATTTATCAGAAACTGCTCTTGCTTAATTTTTCTTGTAGATTACACAGTGAATCACAACCACAAGCAAAACCACGAGTCTACATAACTCATGAGCAGCTTATTCATTCACAACATTAACAAAAAAGGCCCCATAAAACAGTCAACTCCTTTTTTGCTGACAGTGAACAGATCGTCTGTTACAAACACTACAGCAGAGAAGTTTGGTGGACACATTGTTAGGCGTTCATGCTGCTTTTACGTCCAAGAAAAGACTTTTGTAAACATCTGTTAACTCACTGAACTTAAGTAAACTCTGGTTTTAAAACTAGAAGAGTTAGAGAACATTATAACAATCACTTGCCCAACCCAAAGGTGTGTCTACCATGACCACAATATTACGCACTCGTTGAGTTTTATAACCCACGACCATGCAGTGCGCTTTCAGCCAGTGTAGACTTGCAGCGTGTTTACTCCTCAGAGTGGATATCAGCACTAATAATCATGTTTGTCTTTTCATTTTGTCTCTGCAGATCTTGTGCACAGCGGTGGCACAGTGTACACAGTAGAGCAGGAAAACTGTGAGGATTCACAGCAAGAATCGAGTCCTCCCCGAATGCAGCAGAGACTCCTGCTTTTTCTCTTCCTGCAGCATGATGATCCGTTCACCTACCAGCTCTCTGACATTATGGGTGAGAGACAGCTGCATGTACACAATCACAAAACACTGTGTTTAAGCTGGTCTTTCTCACATTAGTTTTCCCTGAATCTGTCATCCTCCCACAGCCACAGAGGCGCTGATAGAGCGCCACCTGGAGGCTATTCTGAACAACAACAGGAAGGCAGTCACAACAGCCCTGCAGACTGAGCTGAAGGACACACTGAAAGCCCAAAGTCGCAGGAAAAAGGCAAGTCTAACTGTCAGAGAGGAAATACTCTTAATAAGAGTTGTTTTTGTTTCCATAATTCTGACAATTTTTCTTTAATAGTGTGAAGTTCCTCAGTAATTTGTCTAATCAGTTGAGAGAAAAATGGATCACCAGCAGTTTAGTGTTGAGCAAAGATGTCATACTTGCAGGTTGCAGTAGACTAATCAATTAAGTGTTGAAATGGAAAAAGAATCAATACATTGATCAACACTAAATAATCTCTGTCTGGCACAGACAATAGGAGGCAACATCAGGCAGTTCAGATAAGTGTAATACAGTCATATCATGAGGAAGTTTAGGGTTGGCTGATTTATCAGAAACGGCTCTTGCTTAATTTTTCTTGTAGATTACACAGTGAATCACAACCACAAGCAAAACATCCAAGAAAAGAAAGTAAGTGTGTGTGTGTGTGTGTGTGTGTGTGTGTGTGTGTGTGTGTCATTAAAGGACCAAGAGAAGCTGCGTTCAGCTGCTGAGGTGATTCTCAGTTCGTCCATCAGTATTGTGAGCTGCAGCAGCAACATGGACTTCAGAAATGCCTGCCTGAACCGCATGAAGGTGTGAAAAATGAATTTTAAAAATGTATATGCAGTTATTTAAAATGAATTGACTTTCATAACTTTCTAAATTTGAAAAAAAAAAATGCCCTGACAAAGATGTGCTACTCTGTAAATTCATACATCAATATACTGTACATGTATACTTGTTGATGGTGTGACAAAATGTCTATCAGGTGCGTGACACTCATGAGCTGTCAGCCTCCCTCCGTGAATCTCTGTGGAGGGTGACATCATGGAAATTCATTCCCAAGAGCAAGTGCTACTCCGCTCAAGTGAGTGGGATGTTTGTTGTTCACTGATACCAACTAGTTACTATAGGAGCACCTCAGTGCTTTTAGATATATGATTTTTAACCCATAACCTAACAACACATCATTACTTTCACAGATGGAAGAACATCCTGAGAGTGATGAGCTCACCAGAGCAGAAATCTGAGAGTGTCTGTGTTTGTCCTGAAGGAGTTTTGTTCTGGTTTAAGGCTCTGAAAGCACACAGGAATGCACATTTTATAGAAGTTTGGTACTAGTACATGTTGTAAATGGAATGGCTATTCAACTTTTAATTTAAAGAATGCATTGTTTCTGTGTTACAACAGATTTCTTTGTTTTTGTTTGCACAGTTCTGAAATAGAAAATCCTTCAAAAAATACATTGAACTGAATTTCAGATCTCCTTTGTTGATTTTTCTTTTCTATTATGTACCATTATGGGATGAGGTCACCCATACGAATTGTACTTGAGTAAAAGTAAGTAACATTAAATGTACTTAAGATTCCAAAATAACAAACAAACAACAATTACATGTATGTATATACTGTATGCTATTGGATGCAATATTTAGCATTTTTCTAATTATTGGAAGGAGTGTGTTTTTAATCAGATCGGCGATAAAATATATTAAAATGTTATGTTATCTGCAAAGTAACTAGTAAAGTTATCAAATGAATGTACTGGGGGGAAAGTACAGTTAGTAGAGTACTTAGGTAAAGTACAAGTACATCAAAATTGTGATTAAGTGAATATACTTGCAGTCACATTCCATTCCTGTGTATAATAACATGAACATCTGTACAATAAGGTGGCCACTAGAGGGCATTGGAGGCTTTTATTTTGGTGGCGCTGCCAACTTCCGCTTAAGACTGCTTATGAATGTGACGTAAGTTCCGGCCGCCAACAGCGACAGCAGTTTTTCGCGGTAAAATGAAATGGCCATCTGATGTTGATCAGATTTACTACGATTTCTCGTATCTTCCTTTACCGTGTGGATAGTTGCTGTGGTAGTTGTCAGTAATAGCATCGGTCAAAAGAAACAGATCGTCGGCGTTGCTATGAAGTGAGAGCAAAGCTAACGTTAGCTACCAAAGTATCAAAACATTAGCATACTACTACTTGGACTGCATAGCGTTTATATAGGAAGTATACAGCGAGCAACAATGGCACTTGTGACCGGAGAGAGCCTAAAATCGGAGCTGGAGATGTTTGACATACCCTGCCAAGACGACTTCGTCCTCGACAAGAGTAAGTAACAACTCATGCTAATGTTAATGTCAGCTGGAGAGTAAAGCTTTACAGGAAAACGTGTTAGCAGAAGAAGCTAAGATTACTATTGTGATACACCACCACTGGAGTGGTCTGCAGGTTGTGACGGTATGAGATCGGACTGGTATGTTTTCATCGTCCTTTCTGATGTGTAGACTAGGTTTCTTGTTGTATGTCCTGTCTCTACATGTTGTCTTGCTCGTGTTTCTTTCAAAGTCTAACAACCTTCACAGTTGTCCCACCATTCACACCATATTGTTTTTGTTATGGAGGACTGAAACTGCCAACATGAAAAATAAATAAATGACTCAATAAATTAATGAATATGCCATTAAATGCTTAAAGAAAATGTTAAATAAATCAAATGTGACATAAATTGTAATTTGTTTTATTTTTTTCCTGTATTTATTTTATCTTTTGTATTAGTGTTCTTATTTATTTACTTTCCCATTTAATTTTCCATTTTGTTTACTGATTTATCCATTTTTCTTGTATTTATTAATGGCATGAATGACATAACAGCAGAAATGCTGTCAGATATGTAAAAGAATATATAAATTAATCTGGGGAAACAAATACGGATAATATGCAAAGGGGGAATAATTGGCTACAGACATATATATAAATAGATAAATACATTCAACAATGAATACATTTAAAATTGTAAAGGAAATACATGGTGGAATTAGAGCAAATAAATACAAAAGAAAATTAAAACAAACTTAGACGTTTTATAAATGAATGCCTACATTTATTTGTAATCTTATTTTTGTGCATTTAATGGCAAATTAGTTTATTTATTGATTTGTTTTGGCTATTTAGGTCCTCCATAAGTTTGTGTGAGCTGTCTGTGTTAAAAGAACAGAAGTGAAAATGAAGTCAAGAAGAACATAATGAATTTGAATCATGTTATGTTATGTGGTGCACAAAAGCATCTGTAATCATCATCAGATCATTGCCGTAACATCACGTGCCTCAGTGAGCTGTATATAACGCCAGATTGTTGTTACATCTTCGCTCGCCCTCCTTCCTTTTCCTCACATCTCTTGTGTCCCTCAGTGGTGGAGCAGTGCATCTGTAACAGGATACAGGCAGATGAGATGGTGTTGGAGTGGGTGGCCTACAGCACCACAAAAAATGGACTGAAACTCACCATGGACACCCTGGAGCAATTTGACCATGAGGTAACAGGGACATGTTCATAGTTTTTTTTAATTATAAATCATGTTTGTTTTTGTCTTGGATAAAAAGTGCTACCAATATTATCGCTTTGAACTTGGCCAGTTTTGTATTTATAATGTGTTCATTTTCTTTGCAGGTGTTAAACAAGAAGAACAAATCCAAACAAAGCTTCAGAAAGGAAGAAACTCACAACAGAACCAGAGACATCCACTCAATACAGGACTTGTATCCTTCACTGTGAACTCTTCACATGTGTTTGCATGAGTGTGTGATGCCTTTGTGTTACAGTCCTTGACCTCATTTGTTCAGAATCAGGGCTGAGGAAGAGGAGGAGAATTTACTGGACTCCTACTCAACTCCTGCTAAGGTAAACTTTCTCTCTCTTGCCTTCAGACAGTATTTATATTGAGATTTACGCGTTAAAAGCTAAATGAACAAGGAGTGACTCACTTGCTGGCTCTATAGTGAGTGTGAGTCATATCTGTGCTCTACACTGACTGTTGTCTGTTTGTAGGGCTCTCAGAAGCGAGCACTGACCACTCCTGAACACCCTCAATCAAAGAGGAGTGCAGCTATTCTGGCCAGCCCGGGTCTGCTGCTGTCTCCTGCCAGCTTTTCTCCCAGGTACACAACAACAACAACACATACCAACAGTCAGTGAGGTGCTGGAAAAATTCAACAAACATAGGTTGCATTATATTGGTAGAAGGAAAGAAAACCCTTTCTTCTCCTCTGTCTTTGGAAGTGCAACACCGTCACAGAAGTACAGCCAGCGAGGTGGGAAGGGGGAGGTGGTGGTTACATTCGGGGCCGTGCAGGGCACCCGCTGGGCAGGCAGGAAGGCCCTGGGTGCAGGTGTCCAGCTGGAACTCCTCGAAGGGCCCGAAGACTCCCTCAGCTCCAGCTACAAGTACATGTTCCAGAGGCTGCGTGATGTTCGAAACGGTAAGAGCCTGCTTGTGAAGTCTTAGATCTACTTTGGAAGGAAGAGTTTTATATTTGTAGAAGAGAAAATATAGAAAACACTCCAAAAAAATCCTTTTTGTGCAGCAGATTTATTTATGGTCACAGATCTCACACATGTCTGGCCCATTTCCTCTAAATGTACTGATGCCAAAACAAAAAAGTAAATCTGCTCGAATAAATAGAAACAGTACATTTGATTCTGACAGATAGTTTGAAGGTGAAGATCTGTGTCTCTGTTTTCTGCAGTGTTGACGGAGAAGATAGAGGAGCTCGGCGAGGGCCTCAAGTCTCACTTCAACATCGAAGAGTTCTCCCCCATCTCTCTGCCCGCCCAGGTACAAAAGGGTTTACTAAAGTTTTGAAAACACGGTGGATATCTTATAGTTATAATTTTAAAAAAAATGTATTCCTCACTAGCAAGCTCATAGATTTACAAACTTGCTTTTTAGCTGTTGTAAGCATCGTCATCGTTTTAGTTAACTTCCTGTCTGTTTTGCAGTTAGTGTTCCCCTTCCCTCCGCTCTGCATCACCACACTTGCGCGACTCCTTTCTTGTTTTCGAGGCAGGTCCCTTTGCCTCCTTCTTTTTTCTTCATCCGTTTGTCTTCCCTTGGCCTGTTTGGTGTAGGTACCCTGTTAGTCTAGAGTGTGAATATTCTCACGTATCATTGAATGGTTGTAGAGCAGTCATGGACTACAGCTTAAACACGTTAATCTTGACTATTTATTAGAAGGAACTAATTAAATACAATGTATTTGTTTACACTTGAGGAGTTTGCTGTGTTTCTGTCTCTTCACCTGTAGGACAGTATAACAGTGTTGGGTCAGGTTTGCTGCGACAGTAATGGCAAACTCAACGCACAGTCGGTTCTGTTGGAGGCGGGACCGGAGCAAGGTGGTCAGCAAGTACCTGTTGACCTATCAGAGCTCAAGGAGTACTCGCTGTTTCCTGGTCAGGTGAGCAGAAGGAACCTCATTGTCTTGGCAGGTGAAATTACACATGGGTTTGCTTTGAAAGGCTTTATAACTGTGCAGCTTTCTGCCATTTCTGCTACGTATTTTGTGATTGTGGTGTTAATGAGCGGTGGTCTCTCCTTTGCCTGCGCACTGAAGTGTGTGTGCAGCAGGTTATACGACCACCAAGAGAAACAGAGCATGCCAAGGAGCTGGGCTGGAGACTCACCCAGCGTCTGACCGAGAACTCTGACAGCCATTCAACACTTCCCTTCTGCCTGCATGTGTTGTATGAAACTAACTTGGAGTAAAGATTTATCTCCTCGTCTGCTCTCTTTGTTCAGGTGGTGGTGATGGAGGGGATGAACACAACAGGAAGAAAGCTGATGGCTTCCAAACTCCATGAGGTCAGCTACGATTTAAAGATAATTCCTTTACAGAACAACTTTTACTAGAAGTATTGTTTGTAAAACCTTCAGATCTGCAACCTGTTTGTTTATTGTTGATAACCTTTTCCTTTTCAGGGAGTGCCTCTTCCTTTCTACACTTCTGAGGTGAAAATGGAGATGGATGAAGGTAAGGAACGATATTGGTTAATATTTGTTTCAGTTCGTCCTGTTAATACCACTCAACTTTCTGTGTGTTTGTGACATTTCCTGTAAATCTATTGATTAAACTAGTAATTGTGCACCATTGAAGCTTTCAGCTGCAGTAGCAGGAGTGACTGTGCAGGCTGCTTGTGTCAAAGTTTTAGCTCCCAAGCTTTGTTCAGACTGCAGGCAAAGCAGATTTGTTTCTCAGGCTGTCTTGCATAATTATTTGCGTGTTCAGATCAGATTTTTGTGTCCAACCATCAGCATGGGTTGCTGTGGTAACAACGTAGGTGTCTACCTACATTGCTGACATGGCTTCCCAAAATGAGAGCGCGAGAAATGGAGATCCATCATCTCCAACAATCATGCTGTCTAGTCGCAGAGCAGACGGTTTATTTCAGTGTTCAGTCCACAGATTCGGGAGCTCTGTTGCACTTCTGTAACTCTGGATTTGATTTCTCATTGTGTGTAGCGAGATGTGTGGCACAAAAGACACTTTGAAATATGATGGAAGTAGCCAGAGCGTCAGGACTGAGACGCGTCTAAAGACATCGCACTTCAAATTACCTCAAAATGGGGTTTGGATCCAATTGACATTTCATGTTTGTTTTTTTCTGCTGTCCAGACTTCCTGACATCAGTCTGGAAATGGCCTTCATCACTTTTACCTTAGTAGCATTCACACACACATCGTCATCTCATGTGATTGCAGAGCCAACAAATGTTCTGGTGGCATGTGGACCGTACACCCCCTCTAACAGCCTGACCTTTGACCCTCTGCTGGACCTAATCAATGTCATCGTCAGGGATCGGCCTGATGTCTGCCTGCTGGTACGGTTACTTCTTTGCTGTCAGTCGTTCTTCTGGTTGTCACACGACTGCCTGTTATAGTTGAGTTTTCTAATTCTGTCCTTTCTTCTCCAGCTCGGCCCGTTTGTGGACTCCAAACATGATCAAATTGAGGTATGTTCGCCTGTCGACCTGCTCACTGTTGGTTTTCATCCCACAGCACTCAAATACTGCTAGATCTGCTGTTTTTACATTTTCCTGAATTCCCTTTGTTCACTCTTTAAATCGTGGTTGATCATAAATGTGTGACCATCTTCATCTCACCTGTTTCTCCAATAGAAAGCTCAGGTGACCGAGACGTTTGAGGCCATTTTCTCAAGATGTGTTGAAAGCATCGTGGACGGCACCAAAAGGTGAGTCTCATATGCCCCCTAACTGTGACTAAAGCTCCCGAGGACCTTTAAAAAGCAGCATGGTAGCCTGCAATGTGTCCTAATCAGAAGCTGTTACCGTAATTAATCTTTTTTCTTTTATCCAGTGTTGGCTGTCGCCTGCTGTTTGTGCCCTCCCAGAGAGACATCCACCATCACTTCATCTACCCACAGCCTCCCTTCACACTGCCAAACCTCAACAAGGACCAGGCCCAGGTCAGACACCCGGCAGTATGATTTTACATTTAAACCCAATAAACTGCCAGTACTGTGAGCAATCATGGCAAACCTCAATGTAGTAGAAAAGTTTTAAACTTTTGATTTCAGCGGTCTCAAAGTAGGTAAACCAACTCTTATAGTGTTTCTCTTCTCTCTCTGCAGCGTGTCACCCTGGTCCCTGACCCCTGCACCCTGCTGATCGACGGTGTGACCTTCGGCCTGACGTCCACTGACATCCTGTTTCACATGGGCGCAGAGGAGATCAGCTGGTGAGGAAGAGCATGTGCTGAAAGTGCCATTTCTCATTTTTTACATATCTTCATCCAGCAGTGAGGCTCAGTTAGGAATACATTTGAGAGGTGGTGTTAACCCTTTCAGTCACAGGCAGTTGTTGACAGTCTGAACATTATCTTTTACTTTCCTTACATGAGTTTACTCAAATACCAGAGGCAGCAGGGCATAGTATTGATTATATATTTCAATCACTCTCTGTAATGTGTTGTGTTGCAGTGGCACTGGATCGGACAGATTCTCACGCATCCTGAAGCACATGCTGACCCAGAGGAGGTAAAGAGTCGTAACAGAGTTCATCTGTTCTTTCTATTATGAAGATGACTGACATTACTGACCCCACGTGTGTGTTTTCACTTCAGTTACTACCCGCTGTACCCACCTGTGGAGGAGGTCAACATGGATTACGAGAAGTTCCAGAGCTTCGGTCTGATGCCGCTCACCCCCGACGTCCTCATCATCCCCTCTGAGCTGCGCTACTTTGTAAAGGTACAGAACTCTCGTTTTTGTCATCGTGATACAAGACTGCTTATCGGCTTAGATTTTGAATAACATCTTTTTGGATAAGAATCTGTAGGTTCATTAGATTTTTTTGTTTTTGTTGGAAAAATGACAGAAACAGTTATGATAATCAAAAAAGTTAGAAATTAATTTTCTTTTGGTCCACTAATCATTGCGGGTCTAATTATGTCTTTTGAACCCTCGTCTGTCTTCAGGATGTGATCGGCTGCGTGTGCGTCAATCCTGGACGACTGACCAAAGGTCAAGTGGGCGGGACCTACGGCAGGCTGCTGATTCAGCGCAGCGCCGCATCAGAGGACACGAAGAGAGTGAGCCCCTGTTTGGCTGCTCAGGTGGTCAAAATCTAGAAGGAGATCGAAGACTTTTGGATGCTCGTTGTCGACAGACGTGAGCTGACTGGTTTCCGAGGCACTGCACTCTGCAGACACGCCGATGTAAAATATGTTGAAACTATTCACTGTGCTGTTAAAACCCACTGGTTTATTTTTATATGACAAACATGTTGAGAGTGAACTGTCATAAGGTCCAACAATCATCTGTATCAATAAATTATTGTTGCCCTGTTCAGTCTTTCTGGATCTCTCTTGTCCTTCACTCTCAGGGTTTCTTCTCATATTTAGTCATAAAAGTGATCAAACTCTTCAGAGTCACTTTGATGATCTCTCTTTGGCGATGTCTCCACTTGAAAAATCTGCACTCTGTCACAAGCTTCTGGAAAAGAAATGGAACAAAAATCAGAATCAACCTTTAAAAAACATTTTTTTCATTTGCTCAGTCTCTTGATTGTAATGAAATGTTACCTTCGGGTGTCTCATCAGCTTTTAGGTTTTTCTCCCTGAAAACAGAAGTAAAAGATGAGAAGCGTATTTCAGGATGTTCTTTCTACCATCTAGTAAAAACGGTACTCACTCCTTTTTCTGCGATTGTTCCTGAGGTGCAAGTAGATTCTCAATGTCTTCATCGCTGTCCTCATTTGAGTCAGAGGATCCTGTTATCCCCTCGTCATCCTCATCCTCCTCTTCATCTTCACCTGCCTCCTCGGGAATGATGTGCATCTTTTTAGGTCTGAAATCAACAGATTGTTTTTAGTTCATGTGCTGTCGTTTGTGAGGAAGATCACTGACTTCTGAAATCGTCTTACTTGCTCTGTGGTGAGATGATGCTGTCCTCTGAATCTCTCTCCTCTAGTTCTCCTGCTTCATCTCCTCCCTGCTCCTCTTCCTCCTCTTCATCTGACTGTCCCTCCTCCTCGATTTTGTCCTCTTCTCCTTCGCCCTCCTCCTCATCCTCCTCTTCATCTACAGAACCTTCTCCGTTCTCAGACTTTTCTTCATCACCCTCATCCTCTGACTCCTGCTCCTTCATCTCCTCCTCTTCTTCCTCCACATCTTTCACCTCTTGCTCTTCATCTCTCTGACTCTCCTCTTTTTCTTCACCATCATCATCCTCTTCGTCTCCATCTCCCAGATCTTTATCTTGTGCCTCTTCTTCCTTTTCTCCCTCACTGCTCTCTTCAGAGCTGCTACTCTGACCTCCACCTCCTTTTTCAATCTTTAAACTAACACTCCCTGATTCCTCCTCCTCCTCCTCCTTCTGGGATCCCGACTCCTCTCTACCGCTCAGTGATTTAACATCGGGACTTCGATCCCCCGCTTCTTCACTCCTGGATTCCTCACCAATAGACTGACTCTCTTCTTTGGGACTCTCTGAATCATCGTCGTTGCTCCTGCTCCTCTCCTTCGCCACCTTCTCAGCCCTCGGTGATCCAACAGAGAGTCCAGCACTCCGTCTTCCCCTCCAGCTGGTTCTGCTTTTCTCCGATGAGGCGTCACTTTTTGAGCTTTTGGCCGCTGTGACTGCAGCAGTGATGATGGTGCTGGAAGACCTAGATGACCTGAAGGAGAATCGCCACAAACATTTAATCTGATTTCATTTATCCATCTTTTAATTTCTTTCCTGACAGAATGAGTCAAGCTCTTCTGCGTGAAAGTCCTCATGTCTGAACCTATGTTGTCTTTCACTTTATACTTGCACCTTTTGGCCAAATGTAGATTAATAGTACCTCAATCTTCTTGAAAAGGTCTTAAAAACAATTCAATTCAAGTGTCTGATACCTTTAGACACCCTGTTTATGACTTACTCCTGAGAGCTGCATCTTTCTCTGTCAGAGGAAGGACGCCGTGACAATTCTCTCTTCTCCCTCTTCTCTTTGCTCGCCTGACTGGACTCCCTGCTGCTCTCGCTGCTCTCTGCAGGGCTGCCGGACAAACGAACTGACACAAACGTACAAAAATTACAACAGGTGAAGAGTTATATCCACTCGGGAAGATAAAATAAGTCAACACACACATATGTTCTTTTCCCACCTGGTTTCACGTCCAGCTCTTGTGATAAAAGGCTGCTCCTGCTCCCTCCACCTCTCTCTCTCTTCGAGCTCGGTGCTCTGCTCGTTTCACCCTCCTCCCTCGCAACCTGCACCACCTCCCTCTCAGGTGGAGGCTCCTCCGTGTAGAGCTGACCCCACAGAGCCTCAGAGCCTGAGGGGATTCCTGCAGTCCAGGTCCAGTCGGGCTGCGGGGGATTCTGCCTGGGCCAGGGGGGATGATGACCGAGGTGGAACGGGTGTGAGAAGACGGGAGGTGGGAGGAAAGATGGAGGGACATGAGAGGAGCCCTGAGGTTGATGAGGCGTTCTAATGGGAAACCTAGAAGTCTGGGTGTGAGGGTGGGTCTGATAGGATGGCTGCATGTAGGGGAGATGGGGGGAGCCATCTTGGGTGTAGTCCAAATGGCTGTTTTGGCTGTAGTGCTGTTGAGGTGGAGCAGTTTTTTGACGCTTTGTGGTTGGCCCTGCAAACAAAGATATCATTTAGATTTGTATACCTATCTGCTGTCAATCAAATGGCTGTCATTTGGAGTTTTTTGCAGATGAAAGCACAAAAAAGCGTCCACGGTCGTAGTTTTTTGTCCCCATTTAATCATCAGGAGGAGGACAAACCTTGTGAAAGTAAAGGTCGATCTGCAGAGGACTTTATCACTTGATCTTCTGCGTTCTTTAGACACGACTTCAAAAACTCCTCCATTCTCTGTAAAATGAAAAGACTTTTTGACACTGATAGAGCTTCAGGGATGGCAGGTAAAGAGACGGAAAGAAACAAGATAATTCCTCTTTGGCAGTATGAGATAGGAAAGATAACGGACACTGTGAATTGCTTGTACCTTCCTCTGTGCAGCCTGTGTTTGCTCCTTGAGTTGCTGCTGCCAGCGGGGGGCGCTCTCCTCCAGGTACCTCTCATACTCCACCTGGAGAAGGTCAAGCAGAGGAGGGTTCAGCACCAGAGCTTCACAGAGGAAGGGAGTAAAGTATAGATTAAAAGTGTGTTTTCTGTGCACCCGAATAGTTTTCATGTTGGCAGTGAGGGTTAACATCTCTCTCAGTGTGTCCTGCGCTTCATCAAACTGCTGCAGCAGCTGCCTGTTGTGTTGCTGGGCTGTGAGCTCTCTCTCCTTCAGCTCCTGTAAGCGCTGCTGCAGGTGCATCTTCCTGCTGCAAGTGACACACACACACGAACACACAGTCAGAGATTAAAAACATTCACACCAACAGACTGAATGATGCACAGTTGAGGCATCTTGTTGCCTTTTGTCTGCGTGCTTACAGATGTTGATGACTCTGAGGAGCTGAGAAGTCGGCTTGAAACAACATCGGCGTGTTGACACTGTAAGAAAAACTGTGCATCATACACACTCATACACTTTGAGTTGACAGTGGTAAACTTTTCATCTTAAGACATTTGCTTGGTCAAATAACAACAAACTAGACTATATTTTACTGTATGTAGCAGGTATGTATTATTTCAGGACCATATAAAGATTCAGTCCAGATATATGATGGTATTTATCGTTAAGAATAATCATTATTTTATTAACTAAATACCTTTGAAGAAAAAAAACTCCAAGACCACCAAGATCTTACCTCTTTTTTAGCCTGTGCTGTCTTTGTTTTGTGAAAGTGTCGGTCAGATGCCCAAGAGACAGTAAATTCTGCTTCGGTGTGGCCATGACTGCCGGCTTTCAGTGGATGCAGAGATTATCAGGGATTAAGGTCTACACTCTGAAGGGGGGAGGGACCTGCAGCCAGTCCACACATGGACGTGGTAATAGAGTTAAACAGTAGTGACATCTTTTTAAATGCTACACAGCTAACCAAATTATTGGAAAATTCACTTACATATGTGGCAAAAATATTAGGAACTCATTTCTACCTAATCCTGTATTTGGAGGAGAGCAGCAAACACCAAGGTCTTGTCGTCTGAATATAGTAATAGTGTAATAAAACACAAGGAGTTATGCAGCCTAAATGTACAACCAAGCCTTCTATTAAGGCATGTAAGATTCAATTTGAGCTTTATTTTGATTTATTTTGAACACATACATCCTATTTTAATAGCACATATCCAATGAATCTGGCTCCTTTTCAACAAAACATATTGGTGAAACATATATTGGAAATTAAAGAAGTGTAAGTAATCAGGTGTGTTGACAATAGTTCTCATATTAAAAGATTATTGGTTAGTTTTATTTAGATGGTCAAGTATTATGCCATTAAATGCATCAAAAATATATTACAAATAAATGTAGGCATTAATTACTTTAAAAAAAAAAATGTATTTCACTCCTGTATTTATTTTATCTTTGGATTCATGACCATATTTCTTTACTTTCCTATAACATTTTCCATTTTATTAACTGATAATTTTAACAATTAATGACACACTTTGAATGGCAGCTTCCTTGTTAGCATGTTAATGCACGATTACATTAAAAATGTTAAATTAAATGCAAAGGAAAAACAATTGACTACAGAATCAATTACATCAATAAATAAATGCATTTAAAGATAAATACACTATTAATAAATAAAACATGCTTCTTCCACAAGGAAATAAACAAAGACAAACAGACCCAGACAAACCAAAACAGGACAAATAAATAAATGTATAAGTAAAATAAATAATAATACAAATAAATACAAAGAATAGAATAAAATAAATAGATATACAGGGACTAAGTTAATTTATTTATTAAGTCATTTATTTACTTGTGTATTTCTGATTATGGCAATTTTGGTCCTCCGTATTTGCAGTGGGCGTGTTTGCACAAACCTATTCTAGGGTGGGGAAGAAAGCAGAATAAGCACATATATTATGCTATATATGCACAGATTTTTTTTTAAATATTAAAAGACTAAATACTCTAACTAATAATCTACCAATCGAACACAAAACTACAATTATAACTACATTACTTTTTCTGTAATTTGTATTTTAAAAGGGGCACACGTTTGTTCTCACGGGATGTTACAAGCGGAAGCACTGTATGTTGTTGCACTGCGGATGTATTTTCATGCAACACCCATTGGCAGAAACTTGTTTCCGTCCAGTAGCAGGGCAGCGGTGGGAACCGGAGTGAGTTTAGACTCAGTAACAGCGTCACATCATTCCAACTCTTACATTACATTATTTATTTCCGAAGCTTTCTCAGGTGTTATTAATATCACGCGGTTTATTTATTAGCGAAGACGAAGCTAACGGAGCGGTTATTTAGCTAACTAGGCTAACCGACAGTTAGCATAGTGCGTCTGTCAAACCAGTCCTTCCAGTGACTCAAACATCACGGGAGAGCTGGACGGGCAGGAAACATGACGAGTTTTGCCGCTAAAGTGTTTTGCAGGGTCGAGAGGGTGTGTCGCCACCTCCCCGTGGCCCTCAACACCTTCCTGGTGTTCTCTATCACCGGGGAGGTGAGCTACCTGGTGCTGGTCGAGGCTCCGCTGGAGGCGGACCAGCAGAAGACGGTGTGGTCCTCCAGGTGGAAGACGGTCCACCTGCTGGCCCAGTACTTCATGCTGGTCAACATCTGCTGGAACGCCATGCTCTTCCTCAGGACCAACCCCAGCATCAAGGGGGTGTTCCTGGGAGGAGAGGGCGTGGGTCTGGGGTGGAGGTAAGAAGAGTGAAAGATGGATAGTATTGTTAGAGTACTCATAGCAAAGAAACAACAAGATCCTCTGCCTCTTCACTGAAATACAGACAGATTCAACCAGCCCAGGGCTGAAAAAAACCAGGATGATTTCATTAAATGTCTTCTTTTGTCCATAACTTCAGTTTACTGTCAGAGGGGAGGAAAGAAACCAGAAAATATTTACATTTAAGAAGCTGGAAACTGAGAATTTAGACTTTTTTGACCTAAAAAACATTACTTGAACCAATTGATTGATTATAAAAAGTAGGTGGTGATTGAGTTAATAGTTGGACTGGACTTCTGTGTGCCCCAACTGACGCTCACAGTTGTTATGTTTCAGTTTGAGTAATGAAAAAGTCATGTTAATGTGAAATGTTGTTTAGGAGCATCCCTGACTATACCTGATTGTATTTTCTCATTTTGCCCACACAGGTACTGCTACACATGTGAGACACACACTCCTCCCCGCTGCTCCCACTGCTACGACTGCAAAGTGTGTGTGCTGAGGCGAGATCACCACTGCGTCTTTTTCGGCCAGTGCGTGGGCTTCCGTAACTACCGCTACTTCATATGCTGCTTGTTGTTCATGTGGTCGGGGCTCCTGTACGCCACTCTGATGAACGCAGAGGTCTTCATCGTCATCCTGAAGGAGGGTGTGACGGTGCACAGCGTCCTGCTGCTGCTCATACCCTGGATCATGCTGGTTTCAGGTAGGAATATCTGGTTTGTGACATTTTGATTGTCCCATTTCATGTAGCTGTTGTGCTTAGTTGTTGTACACTGTTCACATTGATCAGGATAATGTAATCTCAAATCTTTTTCTATATTGGCTGGGCTTTTGTGGTAGAGTAAAGTAAACAAATCTTTATTTCGCTGCCTGTGATTTATTCTGTGCTGCTGTTCCCTCTCTCCTCAGGTCAGGTCTCAGCACGTGCCTTCGCCTTCGCCTTCATCGCAGACACATGCGTGGTGGGCTTCCTGCTGGTCTCCGCCTTCTTCTTCTTCCATCTCTGCCTGATGATTCGGGGACAGACCACCAGGGAGTGGTACTCGACCCGCCGGCCCTACAACCTCGGACTCCTGGGCAACCTACGTCACTCCCTGGGCGTTTGCTGGTACCTCTGCTGGCTCTCCCCGCTCATCCCATCACCTCTACCCGGAGACGGGATTCACTTCCAGGTGACGGGATCGCTGGAGCCCAGCCGGTAACAACTGAAAGTCTGAATGCTGACAGGCCGTGTGTCTTTACTCTCGTGGTGATGGTTAATTTTATCGGGATCAGCAGCAGCAGATAATATCACCTCAGTTTAAGAGGAGGTAGCTTGGGATGGGAGGAAGCAGGAATAGTGTGTGGTTGTTAAGATGTTACTGTCTACCAGTATCTTCTCCTGTGCTGAGGCAAAGAATAATGGGTATGTTGACCCTGACCTAAAGGTAATCTGTATCCTCGTTGAGGCAGGCCTCGGATAGTAACACACAAAATATGATATGAGTGTTCCTCTTGAATACTGAGCACTGAAAATGTATGTAAACAACACTGAAATAAGAATGTATTTTTTTTTATTTAGAAACACAGATAATTTTTTACATTTTTGCAACGAGCACTCGCAATTGCTGTTTGTCACTCCAGGGTAGCCACCCTCATAGGATTGATGACCATAACAACATCGACCTTTCTCCTGTTAATTTGCCTAAAGACGAAGGTCATTAAAATGTTGCTTGCACTGCTCCTGAATCAGCTGTTGTACGTCAGCTGCTATGATGAATATGTGCTTGTGCTTTCCACTTGTCCACATCCACTCTTGAGCTCCAGCTGAGAAGTCTTTACTGAAGACTGTTGTTAGATAGCTGACTGTTGATAGCACTGAGAGGGGAGGGGGTTATCAATGATGCTGTAACACCTCAGGACAAGCTTTGTGTAAGAAAACAATCTACAGAAATTGTACATTTTGCCGTTTACAGAATAATGTGACGTCCACTTGTGGACGTCACTTGAACAGTGTTTCCCTCTCTTTCACATGACGTTGTCCATGTTTCCGTCAGACAAGGAAAAACCAAACTAACGTACAGTGTAGCAACATGGTGTGTAATGACTCAAGCAACTGCTGTGTCCCAATTCCCTACTGCATACTAATTGTTTACAGTATATACTGTATGTTAATGTTTTTGTAGTTCGTATACAGGAAATCAACATACTTTACAGTTTTTTATAACAGTTTTGATACACTACTTGCGCTGTGAGACATCAATCAAATTGTGACTTTTCACTGCCAATTCTGTTAAACAAGAGAGAAAAAATGTTTCTGTAGTTCATATTTTTTGTTTTCTGATGTGTTCCTGGAGCCGTTCCACCTGACAGTTAAGTATGCTTTATGTTCTCACTCACAACTTCATTTAGTGTGTAATAGTGTGGATTTGGGACACAGCTTACGTGTCTTGCAGCACTTGATTACTCATCACAATCAATTTTTTTCCTTCTCTTTTGCACTTTTGATTTTGTAATTTTGATTCTCCTGGCCTTAAATGTAGTGAAAAAATTACCAGCCTTTGTTTTGACAGGTGCTCTTGCTTATCCTTCAGCCAAAAATGTTGTTCTTAAGAATTGTTTATTGTTTACTTAATAAATATATATATATATATATAAATGTGTCTCTGTTTTGTTTCTTTTTTGGTGCTATTTCATTTGGGTTTTGCCATTTGAAAATGACAAAACAATAAATTGTGACAAGGGAACCATTTTGTATTTTGTACTGTTGTGGTGGTTTGTAATAGATACATTTTGTTGTGAAAAGAGGTACAAATAATTGTAAGTATGCATGCTCGAGTGGAAAAAGGGAAATTATGTTTTTTAAAATTTTTCCAGCTTTGAAATATTTTAACTTATTCACAGAATCATAAAAAGATACAGAAAACAGAAAAAAAAAAAAAGACAAGCAAAAAAAAATCCATAAAAATATCAATTAATATTGACTTAAAAAGAGGTTTTTGAGGCAGAGTTAGTTGGATTGATTAAATGTCTCGTTTTAAAATTCACTTCACTGACTTTATTGTGTGTAAACTATTTGCTATAGGTCTAAATCTGCAGAGGACCAAAACCAAAATCCAAAATAAGAACAAAAATGACTCGAATAATAAATTAGTCTACCATTAAAGCTCCTATTTGTAACAAAAGTTGATTATTGAGTCTCATTCCCAACTGGTGGTAGGTCGTGATGGTCGCCACCCATGTATGTCACATTTTATAAATTCATCGATGCTGACATTATTTTTTAAATTAATTCAATGTAAATTATCTTGTATGCATTTTTTTGCATATGAACGTATTTATTTATTTATTTATTATTGATTATGGCACTTGTAGTCCTCCATACAATTCAATTCCTGTTTGCTATTTAAGTTTCAGGGCATTGCATCGTCCTCTAAATAAAATGTTGTAAAATGTAAATTTATTTTAATGCCCTTAAAGTTTAACAAAATATCTGTGTTAAACATTGACTGTTCATTACACTCATTACTACTGGCAAGAGTAGCCATAGCAACCTCAGAAAACAAGCAGGTAATGGTGAAATCTACACCTGGTCTGTCTGAGTCATTTTCCTTGAATGACGTAATTAATAAAACGTAGCCTAGCAACCGGCGGCTCGTCTTCTCCTGTTAGCATGAACCGTTACGTTACTGCCGGCTAACCTGCCAATCAATACCAGCCTCTTGCCCTCTGCGTGGTAGCCATCTGGATGTTACATCCAGAATTTGGATTTACTCACTGGTAAGGTTTTTTTTGTCTAGTTTTCAAAGTGGATGTCAGTGTAAAACATCTCAGTTTGGTAATATTTGGTCAACTTATTGAACATCTGGAAGCTGTTAACTAGCTAGCGTTAGCTTACTGTCAAACACTAGAACACATTAGTTCAACACTTATGTAGCATTTTTTAGCTAGCTTACTAATGTTATGGTTTCCTCAGTTCTTTACCAAAGTAACCAAAACTAGAGATATCATGTCAGAACACTTTTGTCTAACACTTATGGGAAATGCTTCATTTTAGCTAGCTAACTAATGTTACTGTTACCCCAGTTCTTAAAAATCTTGCAGTATAAGTTTGATAAAGTTAGCTGTGGCAAACAGACCAAAAGTTGATGTTAGCTCATTTTAAACAACACATTAAAATTCTCTCAATACAATTGTGCATATTGGCTAATGTAGTACTAGTCATTTTCAAAAGTATAGTAAGTGTAAGTGTATGTAGTACCAGAAAAGTCATAAAGTACTAAGTAAAAGTAAAGGTATCATGTTAAAATATTACTTTTGCAAAGGTGAAAGTCAGCCATACAAATAGTACTTGAGTACAGTTCTTAAAGTATCTGATATTAAATGTACTTAAGTATCAAAAGGACAAGTAAAAGTAAATATAGTTACATACGTATGTATATATGATCTATGGGTTGATCGATTATCGGATCAGATATTCAGCATTTTTCTGATTATCAGAATCAGAGTGTATTTTATCAGATTGTCGATGAAATATATTAATTCAAAATTGCGCTACTTTGGCTCTGATGCAACATGTTATCTGCAAAGCAATTAGTAAAAGTTATCAAATAAATGTAGTGAGTTAAAAATTATAATATTTTCCTCAAAAATGATTGAATGGAAGTGGAAGTATAAAGTACCAGGGAATCGAAATACTAAAGTAAAGTACACGTACCTCAAAACTGTACTAAGTACAGTACTTGAGTAATATATGTAGTTACCTCCCACGACTGGATTCAGTCATTGCAACCCCAGAATCTAAAAATAATATTTTTGTAATATTGAGTTGGTTATCGTACCATTAAAATCTTATTCTGTTGCAACCCTAGTTAACTGGATCCGTTGTCTGATCTAACCTCTTGAATTGTATATGTAACTATGTTTAAATTCGTAATGTCAAAGCTATTAAGTGGGCCACTGTCATCATGTGTAGTTTTTCTTTTGAATAAATTAAGGTCAGAAAAAAATTGACATGTATCTTGTAAAACTATGTGTTGCTCCTTATGGTTGTTGTTCAGAAGCACCAGGGAGGAGTACGCCAGCAGGATGGACGTCACAGAGGAACATGTGTGAGTGATGGTTCTTGAACGAACACTCACACAAAAACATTGTTTGGTTGAGTTACTTAGCAGCAATATATGAAGCTTTTGTCTGGTCTGTGTGTGTGTGTGTAGGACAGTGAAGGAGATGCTTGAGAAAATAGCTGAGCTGGAGTACAGTCAAAGCCAGCTGAGGGACCTGAATGGTGAGATGAGGCGCTGGCTGGAAGTTGCAGATGATGAGGTGGCGGTGCTGCGCTCAGATAACGCCGACCTCAGGAAACAAGTGAAAGCGTAATTAGTCACACATGATTTTATCTACTGTTTGAACTTCCTGCGGCCTTTGACACAGGCTAAGAATCTGATGAACATATTTCATTACCTCTGGAGGTCATGTAGCCGTGTTTGTACGTCTGCAGCCTGGAGAAGATAATCAGTGAAACTCAGCAGGTGGAAGCTGAAACTTGCGGGTCCCTCCAGGGTGATGACCTCGATTTAAAGAGACGCAGTGAACAGAAGATTCAGGAATTGGTGGGTGTGCAGAAATGGTACTTATTGTATTATGATGTAGATATTAAGCTCAGAGGTCTTCACTTTCAAATTATATAATTTTAGTGTAGATTGTGTCTATTGTGTTCGTGTCATGGTGCATTCAAGTGCCCTTGTAAAACGAGAAATACAGAATAAATTCTCTCAGAATTTCTTTCATGTCCAGGCAAAAATGGTACTTTGTTACTGAAATATACCTAACCGAATCAATGTTGAATCTAATTTCGGTAAATCAGTGACAATACTTAGCACTGTAATTGGTACATTTATGTTATTTATTCTCCCAAAGCCTCCTGTGTTCTTAACAATTTCAGTTAGTAAGTAAGTTTTGAGACTTAATAACAATCATCTAAACCACCCTTATTTGTTAGAAAGGATGAATGCGTACTGGGTTTAATCTCAAAATCTGTGTATTCACAGTAAGTGAAACTGCATTCAGTTCACCTCTGCTGCCACAATAGAGAACATAAATCATCACATTAATGTAGATTTAATGTAGACAAACCGTTACATTTCATCCAGTCAAATAGACAGATTGTTTCCATTAAATATCTCTGGGTGACCCGACATGTTGTGTTTTTATGCAGGAAAAGGAATCCACCATGATGAAGGAAGAAAATAAAAAGCTAACTGCAGAGGTATGATGTTTACATAACATTTATCGTCATTTACTGCACTTAGAAGTGGTCCAGAAATCAGAAAACACCTTTTCAGCTCAAGAGCCTCCAGCAGGAGAGATGCCGGGACAAGATCAGCTTAAACGAGTTCAGGGTCTCACTTCAAACCCTCGAGGTAACTCATCATTTTCCTCTCTCCGTTGAAGATACCAGTGTTTTACATTCGGTATTTTACATCATCAATCACACTCCTGGTTTGTGTCATATTTTTCTTCAGCGTGGAATTGAAGAGGCTCAGTTGAGGCTGCAGCAAAGGGATGAGATTATTCACCAGGTAGGAACTGAGACATAACTACGAGGCAATAAACAACCGAGTCAACACCTACTTATAAATATTGATCTTTCTCTTTATAGTTCAGTGTGAATATCTTGACATTTCTTTGTCCTTCATTATTTGAATATCACATTTTTTCACGTGTGTTTTTTGATAGAAAGAGTTGCAGTTAAAGCACTTGGAGGAAACAGCAGAGGAGTGCTGCAACATCACAAAGGTAAAGATCATCCATGGCCATTTTGTTAAAGAAAATTCCACCTCCCTCACTCCCCGCATCAATTAAAGAAGAGACATGCACTACAGAGCAAACTGAACTGTAGAGTCCCTTTCAACAGGCAAGCTGCAATTTGATATATGAGATGACACAAGCACATTTCCAGCATTGTGCCTGATTACACGCACAGTATTAACTCATTTACTGACCACTCTCAGATAAAGTCTCCATGTTATGAGCCGTTAAAGTGCCTGATCATGTTTCTCTGCTCCAGGATCTCAGGCTGATCAATCAGGAGCTGAGGAAGCAGTTGGAGGAAAGACAGGATGAGGCCTCACTGTAACCCTGACACATAAAATCTTTGTGTTAAAAAATTCATGACATACACCAGGTCATCTGTGTGCACTTATTTCTTCTGTTTGTTTCAGCGTTTTTCTGAATGACTCAATGGCAGAAAAGGAAGGATTGCTCAGTCGCTCTCTGTCCTTCGCGGAGGAAATTAAGCTGCTGGCGTCTTCAGCCACAGTGTCAGACTCAGATCACAGACATGTATGACTTCTTCCAGATTAAGTGTAATGGCCAAAACAAACAAATGATTATACATCCTGTACTTCCAAAGGTGACCACTAGAGTGCGCCACTACAAAGCTCAGATTCAAACTGTCAGACAGCTGCTACCTGACTGTAGATGTAGAAATTCGGAGATAAGTGATGTTTGTTACGTGTCTGCAGGAGGAACCTGAGACTGAGGTGCTGCTGACACTTCAGGACCTTCAGACAGAAAGGTACTTCAGATTCACATCATCAAAGTGCTCTGATAGACTTTGGTATGGGTCCTTTTTAAGTCTCCTCATTCATCATCATCCCTCCGGTTTCTCTGTTGTTGAAGGTGTCCGGGTGTTCTGGAGACAGCAGTCCACAGAGCAGTGATGTTAATGCTGTTTGTCTTCACTCTCATCATGTTGGCCTTCATGGCTTCAGGAAGCTTGGCAGGAAACTCTGACTTTTTTCCCACCAACACGTTGTGGAGCCGTGCAAGCCGGATTTTACGGCCTTACTTCAGGGTGGAATATATGGACACACCTCCTATTTAAGCTAAACTTCTTATAAACATGCAAACTCTTTTTATCTGGCTGATTGTAGTTTTTTCTTTTTAGCTATGTGTGTTTTCCACTCAGCAGTTCACAAGGCTGAAGGTTTGATCTTATTTTGACAAAAAATCTGCATGAAATCTGCAATTGAAAATGAATCATTTTGGATTTATTAGCTCTTTGGTGAAATCAGTTAAAAGAATTCCTAGTTTAACAAAATACATTCACTAAACTAAAACAAACCAGTAAAACCTCTAATGATCTTTTCAATAATTATTATTGGCAATATGTGAGCGGATTGTAACGTGACGGGAAGAATGAGACCTTCCCTGTTGTTTCACTTTTTCTTTCAACTCTGTCTTAAACCATTTGTTCATTAAGAAGGTTTTGTTTGTGTCAATATTGTACTAAAATGACAAAGATTGAAGGCCTCACGTTTGCTTTAGCTGAACTTTAGAAGTCATTCGCACAGAAAGATCACTTCAGTACAGCAGGGATACCCAAATTTTTTCCCTCGAGAGGCAAAAACTGAAACTTTAAGGTGCTATATGTATGACTTTTGGTTTAAAACATTCAAAACTTCATCAAAATGATCAACAGAATGTGAAGAAATAACAGTTCTGACATCATAATGTCTATGTTTTGAGCGCATAGCACGTTTATAATGCTAACCAGCTAGACCTGGCCCATCTCGGTCCAAAACTCCTTTGCTAGCGGTAATCACCAACACTTCCTCAGTATTTCCAACACCCAGTCAAGCAGCTAGCTGCAAGGCTAACTGAGCTAACGTGCTAACTGCAGCCACAATTGGTAGCAGTTAGCAGTTACTCTGATTACTATTTGTTCTGAATATGAATCGAACAGGTGGCCAATTCTTACATATTGCACCTTTAATGGTGGACCATGCCACAAAATTATTTGTCATGATGCCACAATGATTATACAGGTTTACTTTGTTTATATTTGGCGGACCCCGCCACCTTTCTAGCTTCAAACAGTGTTCTGCGGACCTTATTTTCCACTGAGAACAGCTCGTTTATTCAGATATGGAAAAGATAAATATTTCTGTTTGTTTTATTACCTTGTTAATATTGTAAATATTAAAATTCAAGAGTTAAATTTTCTTCTCCAAAACTACATAGTGCCCTTTTAAGAAAGAAATTAATTCTTAGTTATTTTAAATAAAGATGTTTCTGCTTATTTCACCCTACATTTACTCTGGGCACACTTCATTTAAGCACTAATGTTGAGGTTACACCTAATTTGCAGTGACCACACAATGAAGCCCAGTGAGACAATCTGAAGAAGCAGCTTTGAGCAGTAAAGTCTGCCAGTTAAAGACCATCACTTAATGTTATTAGGCCATTTCGGTTAGTCTCAGCTTCTTCACTACAACATTATGAATGTCACTTAATACTTTTCCACATTTTGAATTACATGCACCAGTTAAAGTGTGTCCATGCCTCCTCGTCTCTCCAGTCGCCCCACCCAGCTGAAGGCGCTCTCTGGTGGTCTTATCTGTGTGACTCCAGGAAAACACCTCCTCTCAGACAGATCAGATTTAGGGCAAGACGGTCTGAATTGAGATATTTTTTTTATATAAATATATATATAAAGATGCTGGCTGATGATTCATTGTGTGCCAGCTGGAGTTTGAGCTTGTGCATGTGGACGCTGCTGCTGCTGCGTTGGTGCTGACAGACTGACTGGTGCTGGATGCTGAGGTGCTGGTGTCAGGCCGAACCTCTCAAACATCCCCCCGGATCGTGGATGGAGCCCAGAGCTAAAATATCTCAAAGACGATAAATCGGGGGAAAAAAAGAAGAAAAACAGAGCAGTTTGATCCAGTGTGGACGCAGAGGGGAGGCGGTGCGAGGAGGAGCGGCAGCGCGGCGACATGTTCTTCTGAGCGGAGAGCCGGCGGCTGGCGGGATGACGGCGCCGAGGAGACCGAGGCAGACGCGCCTCCTCCCGCGGTTCTGCGTCTGTGGAGTCGGTCTGCTCGCAGCCGCATGGATCTTCAATTTCACTGATGTTACAGGTGCTACTCAACGAAAAATGACACAAAACTCATGTTTTTTATGTAAACTAACTTGTGTTGATTAACCATGCGATTTAAATTAAATGCTTGCATTAATAATACATTTGACTAAAAACCAAAAAGAGTATTTTAGCTGCACTTGAAACACCTTAAAGTTGGACAGATGTTAAAGCTAAACTTACTGCATTTCACAAACACTCACATTAACCCTATAGAAACTCTTATATTTAATTAATGATGTATGTATTTATATGTTATTCCTCCTCTTTAGGCTCCCATGGACACATTGTGGATCATGACGTCTCCTTATCTAAAAGACAGATCATCCAGCAGAAAGAAGACAACCAGACTGACATTTCTACATCTGGTGAGATATTTTATCATAAGTGTGTGTGAGACAGGACCATTTATTTTTAAATTGGACTGAGGTTAGATGTAAGTCTGTGTTTTGATCTTCATGCAGTTAATGAATCTAAAGTCAGTGTGGTGATGTGTGTCCTGTGTGCCGAAGCAGTGTGAGCCCCGTCTCTATTAATCTCTTTAAGTCTATTTCATCCGTGCATCGATCCACCTCTGCCCCTCATCCTTCATTTCTTCAAACTCACATGTTTAAACACAGTTCGGCCTTTGAGGACACCCAGTTGCTAGGAAACTGAATGCTGAATTTGTGGTTGGATGGCGTCTGCATCTGGAGCTGTTCAAAGTGGCTGTCCTGTCGTAATGACCTGCTGATTAGCAGCCTCTCATCAGCAGTTCTCTCATCACTCGTGTGTGTTTGTGTGTGTGCTTTGGATTTATTTGGCTGTTTGAAGGACTGAGAGAGAAACGGTGACAGCATCTTCTGTTCTGATGTGAGATGGAGAGATTTTGTAGCCTATTGCAGAGACTGAGCGACATATATTGAGCTTGAAAGAACCTGCTGCCTCTGGGAACACAGCACAGATTAACTTCAAGGCCTCTCAGACACTTTTCTTCAAATTACCATATTGCGGTTTTCAAGTGAATTAACTTGTGCTTGATGATAAAAATATCCTGTTGGATCAAAAACTAAGTCATGTGACAGGTTGTCATGATGATATCACACCATGTCTGTGTCCACATCACTACACGTGATGCACATGTTCGCTGCACAATGTCTCCTCTGTGCGGGATCTTCTGTACTTTTTTGTCACACGTGTGTGTGACCTTCATCTTCACTGGAGGTTTTATAAATCCTGACTCACGACAATCAGAAAACCTTGTGGGGAAGGCCACCTGGGAGGCAGCTTTCCAGATTGTTGTTTTGCACCGCCTCATAATAAAAGATTTTTTTTATGGCGCAGTGAGTCGTGGTGTTTGTTTGATCTTGCAGTAGAGCAGAACACTCCCTTACAGTTGGAAAGAGGGTGATCGTGACGCATTGACTAACTCGGCCGAATTAGATGACTCTGAGGGTTGACTTTACAGGAATCGCTTTTGGAAAAAGAATGGTTGATTACCTTTCTGCAGCTGCATGAAGTCACAAGAGCAGCGAAAAACTCAATTATAATGCAACCAAACAAGTTTAGTCACATGATTGTGGCAACGCTTTAACCTCGAGCTGTGTGGGCCCTTTCAGCCGGGGGATGCAACTGGACACACATCCAACAAAGTCCCGGACACACGTGACTGTAGAGAAGTAGAGAAGAGACAGATGACAAAAGAAAAACAAGTAGAAATGTGCTCTGATTTGACGTCTCTGTCAGAAGCCAAAGTCAAGCAGCGAAGAAAAAAGCTTGACCTTTGAAGACCCAGAAGACTTGAGGCTCCTCTCAGGGGCCAAAGGGCACAACAACTCCCTTAAATACAGAGCTGCACGACCATGAAATAGCTTAATTCAAAATAAAATCATAAAATCAATCCTAAAGGTCACAGGGAGCCATTGGAAAGGCAGAATATCAACAAATCTTCAAATTTGAGATGTTGAAACCAGGGAATGTTCTGTGTTATTGCATGAAAGATTACTTAAACAATGAATTGATTACAGCATCATTAGGCTACTCTGTCTATCTCTTCTCCAGCCGTTGGAGATTTTCCTGAAGACGTCTTTACTCTGGAGCAGAGGAGACACGGAGCGGTACTCCTCCACGTTCTCTGTGTGAGTTTCAACTCGGACTGAATTTGAAATGAAAGAAGCTTCATTTTGTTGCAGTAAACCCACAAGTGCATGTATAATAATGTGTCTCTGTATTTCACAGGCTATCTACATGTTTCATGCGCTGGCCATAGTTTGTGACGTTTACTTTGTGCCATCACTGGAAAAAGTTTCAGAGGTATGAGCTACAGACACATCCAACGTGGTGGTAAATAAAATAATGTCCACATACAGTATAGTTTTTCATGTTTTCTAGGTTTTGCTAAAACATCTGTTTATTCACCTTCAAACCTTTAAAGGCTAATGATGGAGTTATTCTCCATTCCTACAGTGGAAGAAGCTCGTGTTCATCATAATAAAGGAACATGTCAGCCAGCGCTACACTGTGGCTCTTAGGTGTTTTTAACTGTTTTGCACAACAGTGGAGATTTGTGGCTGAATAAAGCTTTAGATACACAGACTGTGCTGATCAGTCCATTGATTTGGGATTCATTGACAATAAGAAAAATGTATGATATCACCCCTCTCATCCTTAAATCTGTTTTAACTCCTTATTGTCCTCAAGAATCTGCAGCTCAGTCAGGATGTTGCTGGGGCAACCTTCATGGCGGCTGGGAGCTCCGCCCCCGAGCTCTTCACCTCTTTGATTGGTCAGTATGATGCTTTTCTAATCAATTACTCACTCACATGTGTAAGCCCAGTGATTGCTCCATCAGCACTCCAATTGCCTGCAATCAAATACTTCTTCACCTGATTATGGTTGAGATAAGTCAAGGGCACGTGGGCAGAGGCACTGATTTAAAGTAGGTGCGAACAAAGACAGCGGGAAGAAGAGCGTGTTTTTCTCTTTTTTTTTGCTCGATGGGAGGCAAAATACTACCAAGGCACAGGTGTTATCGTTCATTAATTATTCTTTGTTTCAGTAAATGTGAAATTAAAAGATAAAAATACACTTTGAGCAGAAAAGAACACAGACATTGTGAAGCAATCAGATCAAAGTTTCCATGATGAAATTTAGACTAAAGCAGACAGACACCATCACACACATGTTTTGAAACGCGAGAAACTACAACACTATTGGGGATTTATCCTTGATACATTGCACGGTTTATTAAAATGGCATTGAAACATGTGTATTAGTGTGACTTTGCCTCTGAATCCATGCGGCTTAAGGACATTTTCTCATATATTGCCTCTGAAATAATCCAATTTATTCACAAAGGAGAAAAGGTCGACTTTAAAAAGCATCGGTGTGACATGAGGTGTTATGAAGACAATATTCCACAATCAGTAGAATGAGATAAAAGACGTCTGCCCGGCTTCGGTGCTCATGAACCAAAGATGCAATATTTCTGTCCGGAGGAGAAAGATACAAGTCTAACAATCCATCATTTCTTACAGATTGTCGTATTGAATTTATTTTTGCTGATGATTTATGACTCACTTCTTCCTGTTCTGTGTTTTCAGGGGTGTTTATCACAAAGGGAGACGTGGGTGTGGGAACCATCGTTGGATCAGCTGTCTTTAACGTCCTGGTCATCATCGGCCTCTGCGGTATCTTCGCTGGACAGGTACGTACACTTTGTTAAGACCTGAAGCTTAAAAGAGGACTCGACGATCATTTTTCACAACGATAACAGAACAAAAGACAAAATAAGAACTGGCTAACTCTTTTTGTGACGGTGTAAAAACAGTGATCACATGATAGATCTTTCACTCTTCACTGATTTAAATGTACTTTGTTTGTCTCCTCTCTGCAGCCCATCACTCTGAGCTGGTGGCCGTTGTTTCGAGATGCTGTTTTCTATATCCTGTCCATAGTGGTGCTCATCCTGGTGAGAAATCCTCCAGTAAATAAGAAAGTGTCTGGCAGGGAATTAATTTTAAGAGTTTGGCAGGGAATTAATCTTGTATTGGCTGAGTCATTGGAGCGAAGAAATCAATTTGCTTTGCACCAACCACAAGTGAAAGACTGGAATAAATAAAGTGCAATATTTAGTTTAACTCCTGGGTTTACCCAACTACAAGCTACAGATGATGGCTGTAATGATATCAGATTTTTACTAAACGATTATCGTGGCTAAAAGAAGTAACGTTAAAGACATGATCACGATATCTGTAGAAATTGTACGTAATTCAACGCTCACACAAGCTAACTCTGTTCAGGTGCAGGTAGAGTGTCTCACTCTTATCTGTCACTTCCTCCGACATGATTTGAATGGCAGTAGTAGCCACACACTGTGGTAGTAATTAGTTAGCTCGTTACTGAGTCTCTTTTATCGTTTTATGGCAGGTGGCAACCAGCATTTAGGTGAATTTCCATGAAATTAGTTTTTAATTAAGAAGTCCACATATTTAATTGATCACTATAAGTTTCCCATTAATTGTTATAACATCCACCCCTCATATAATAGTAGTCAGTGGTAGGCTTGGCAATCATTTGTTATGTTTCTTTGACAGGACATGTTAAAAGTGAATTTCTTAGGTGTAATTAAAGTATATTTTAATTTTTTTGCAGGTGATCTATGATGAAAAAGTCTTGTGGTAAGACTGTAATGATTTTTTAACCAGCAGCAGTCTGTTTTTTGGATATCTGATCAGTTTGTTGTTGTGATGAATGTCGTATTTATGAATCTGTGACTTTGTTTTTTGTGCATGTTTCAGGTGGGAGACCATCATCCTGATCTCTATGTACGGAATCTACATAATAATTATGAAGTGAGTCTCTTTCTCTGCCTTTTCACATTTCCATCCTGTTGATATCAAGTCACCACATGCTCTGTCTTTGCCCACTAAAGACACAACATGTGTTTAAGGTTCAACAGATCTCTGCATAGCCTGGTGGAGAGACACTGCAGCAGGGCAGGTCAACCGTGTCTGAGCAGCCTGCGACGGACGACTGCGGTAGGAAGCATTGGAGACTGTGACAACGACATGGTACCGCTGAAGCCAGGTGCAGGAGCTCGTGTTTGTACGTGTGCATGCGTTCATCCATCACATCATAAACTTCCCTCCGTCTCTGAGCAGCGTTCAGCAGACCTAGTGACACAGTTTAGGCTGCCAGTTAGACTCATTTCTGTTCCCCTGTTGATTTCCAACAGGCCAAAATAGAACTAGACCACATTGAAGATTTTTTTCTCCACTTTTTGTCGCTCCATCACTCTGTCCTCTTTGTCTGTCATCTTTGTCTAACTATCATCTACTTCCCAATATCATCTGCTGCTAACCTCTGTCCATCTGCCCACACTTTCCCCAGATTCATGTGTGGTGGCCGGCCAGGATTCAGGAGTGGTGATGGTGGATGAGATGCTGAACATGCACTCCCACCAACTCTCCTTCTCAGAGGCAAGCCTTCGCCTTCTCATCACCCCGCATTTTCCCCCCTTCACCCGCCTGCGCATGGCAGGACGCATGGTCATCAACGAGGTACACTGCACGCGCTCACACCCTCCACATAACATCAAGTTCCCCTGGGTTTTTCGGCTCGTTCGGTGGGTATTTAAACCGTCAAATCAAAAGGGACATATTTGTAAAATTACCATAAATATAAAGAAGGATCCCCAACCTCGCTCATCCATTAGTTAGTCAGTAGTTTCATGCAATTCACAATATGTGTAAAATAGACTTTATATCTAACTGACGCTGTTAACTCATTTCATTTGACAAGATTAGCATAATGTTTGGCCATTTGAACTGGGAAATGTGTTATTTTTGTGACATTTCATTGAAAATCTTATTTAAATATTATTATTAAAAAGCATTTTAATCAAGTGTCAGGTCAGGGTCAGGAATGTAACATTAACATTTACATTTATTTTATAACTAGGTTAAGTTTGAACTTAACGAAAGGGTAGTGCAACCGACTCCACGTGCGTTTAAATCAGCAAAACCTGAATGTCCAACTGAAGGTAAACTGGTTTTCACTGAGAACAAAAAAAGAAAAGTTTTCTGTATCTTTATTTTATTATAATGCAGAACAGAAACAAGCGCAGGCATTTCAGCTGACTCCTTCCCCGGGGGTGCAAGCCCAGTGTGTCACAGAAAGTTTAACCTCTTTAAGCAGAAAAGTAGTGCCAGGTGCGCATAATTAGACCGAATCAAGCACTCTGACAGAAATGGAGCAGAAAACAAAGAAGATGTGCAGCATCATATTGACTCAAATATTGAAAAAAAACGTCACCAGCAGAATTCAGTGAGTTCGTCTTCACTTCACAAGCTGTTGGAGTATTTCACTGAAACTAACATAAACATTTCTGTCGACCTTGATGAGAATTTAGTTTCTCACTTCTTTTTTTTGTAAACAGCCTTCATCTCAGCTTGGTGGTGAACTTTTCCTTAAAATTATTATATCTTTAGTTGCCTTACTGATTTGTTTAATTTGGTAAAGGGTTAATAATTTTAAGATACTACTCACAGTACAGTTTTTGTACAGAAGGCTTGAAGGTAGACAGAAAAATTGAGAGAATACATTTGTGCGACCAGATCCTGTTTGCTGGACGCCATCTGATAAGCCCAGAAAATGCACTCACGCACATACAGATTGCTGCCCAATCCATAACATTATCCCGGACACAAAAGAAACCAAGAACTCAATCGCCAAATCAGCTACCTCGCTCTCTCTGCTCTCCTGCATGTGTGCTTGCCTTTTCTAGTGCCAAATTAAAGTGCGACTGCCACTGCTGCCTCTCCTCTGTGCCGTGCTCCTGATCAATGCTTTCCAAACCCCCTCTGGTGAATGTGCCTGACTGCCTGATCACTCCTCCTGCCAGTTCTCATATCGTTAGCTACAGTCAGATGAAGTCATTACCATAATCCTGCTGCAGTTTTTCTCATGTCAGTTTGTTTCTTCTTTTTTTTTTTTCATTTTCCCCTGACTTCTCTCCCCAACCACAGAGGCAGAGGCTGATTCGGGCTCGAGTCGGCCCAGAGGAGGGGGCGGCTTCGGGGGAGGAAAGTTTGGGTGCTAACGGGGCATGGGGGAGGGAGAATGGGTTGGTGGCTGAGGGAGAGACGCAGCCGCTGGAGGGAGAGAGGGAGAGTGGTAAAGAGACGGGGGGAGAGACAGGTGAGGGAGCACAGCCTAAAGAGGAAGAGGAGGAGGAGGAAGATCAGGAGGAAGGAGAGGAGGAGAACTCTCCTTTCAAACCCTTTGTACTGCCCGGTGAGTGGTGAATGAAAGTAGACACAAATATTTTTAGCATCGATGGAACAAAAGGAAATAAAACTCAAGAACTGAACTTTTTATTTTACTAAAGGAGACGTTATGACATATTATTATTATGGGAGAGATGAGCTTCTGGTTGTGTGGACTTGAACAAGTATAATATGTCTCCTTTAATGCACACATCTAGATTACATGATGACATTGTTTTCACTGATAGGTCACGTCTCCCTCGTCGGAGTGTTGATTCATAAAAAATTAGCAATGCTGAAAACACTGATTCATTTTTGCATCTAAGCTATGTGATTACGTGCACTCCGTATCCGACGTGTTTCCTCAAGTTTTTTTGTTACGTTGAATATTGTTTTCAATAGATGTTAGTTGTTAGCTTAGGGTGATGTGCACACATTTCAGCAGCATTTAAAATATGATTTGGTTACTGAAGAATGTGATTAAGGATCTCCAGAGGCTCTAAATTCTGCTCAACTTTGACTGTTTTTTGAACGTTTTGACTAGCTGACTAGTTTAAACTTCAAATGTCCCTGACTAAAAGGCCCTTTTGCGCCTTCCTGTTTGCACTTTGACTGTATCTGAAGAACCACAAAGATCTGGCAAATCAGACAGATTCCTCAACATTGTGAAAATGAAGTTCCCAACAGGTTCTTGGTTCCTGAGACAATCTCTTGTGACAGAAATGCCTTATTGGATAGACAGTTGCACAAGGCAGAAAAATGTGACAGAGAAAAATGCCAGAAAAACAGTGAAACCGAGTGGCCAAAGAAGGAGGTTTTCTCTCACTGGAAAGATGCCTGTTGGAGAAAATGCTTCCAACTTTAATCAGCAGAATGGCCAAGAGTCATCAAAAAGATTAGTCTTCGTGTTTTTTCAATAGACTTGCCAAATTCAGGAAAGACCAGTGAAAAACTCCATTAATGCACCTGACTACAGGACAAGATGTCATCTGTTGATCTCTAGAAACTTTTTGGCAACTCTTTTCAAGTCAGTGCCACTGTGGCCAACATAGCTGCTTCTTTTTTGGCTTTTGTCACCTCGTAATGTTTTATAGTGTCTAGATGGCTTTATTACTACTGTAATGGAGATAATTAAAAAGAGATGAAGACTCACAGACACACAGGCCGTGCCACATGAATAATTTAGACGCTCAGATGAATCTGTAATGATCCCTGTGGGGAAACTTGTGTGTTTGCGTGTGCTGTCATCATTTTCCTCAGATGGTTGGTGTGATCGTCTGAAATGGCTGCTCTCTTGGCCCGTGAGCATCCTGCTTCACTTCACCATCCCCGACTGCAACCTGCCGCGATGGGAGCGCTGGTACCTACTCACCTTCCTGTCCTCCACGCTGTGGATAGCCCTCTTCTCCTACCTCATGGTCTGGATGGTACGAAACACGCTAGTGCCACACACACACACTCACACACACGTATACATATACACAGCCAGTTTCCTCTGTGTTTTTCTGTCCAGGTGACCATAATCAGCTACACACTTGGAATCCCAGAAGTCATCATGGGAATCACGTTCCTGGCAGCCGGCACCAGCGTCCCTGACTGTATGGCCAGCCTCATCGTCGCCCGACAAGGTCTTGTGGATGCACATGTGTTGAGCTTTTAGCTTTTAGTTACAAAACTAAATCCAAATATTGAACATGAAGGTTCATACTGGTTTAAAAGAACATTTTTAACAAGCTTTTATCTGCATCTCAAAGTCTCGATCTTCAGAGGTTGAGTGGTCTGGAAAAAGATGGTGTCGAACCAGTTTTGAAATATATACGACATCGTTGGCCTTCAAGTGACCTTTTCTGAAAACAGCAGACACCAAATTATTCATGCTAAACGGTAACATTTAAAATCTGTCGAGCAGCACTGTACATAGACATAACATATAACATACATATTTTGAATGATAATTTCTGTTCAGTGTCACTTAAATTGGATCTTTCTTACTAGAAAATAATCTGTCAACACCTCTTTACTTTCTCTTAATGGACATTTAGTGTGTAGGGTGTTTTCACCTTTATGGATTACATTTCAGACTCTATTACTCTGTATCACAGCGCACAAGGTAAATTATTAGTGTACTTTCTCTCCCAGAGTTATACTATAGATTTCATTTTTTTTCTCTTTATATGTCAACTGTTGCAGGGATGGGCGACATGGCTGTGTCCAACTCTATTGGCAGTAACATCTTCGATGTGCTGCTGGGTCTGGGCTTCCCCTGGGCGCTGAGGACTCTCATAGTCAGCTATGGATCAGTGGTAACATCTCCTGTTTTTCTGTCTAACATCTTGACCCGTGATCCCAAAAGCAGAAAGACATCCTTGTGTTGTCGTCCGAACACATTTTCACCTGTTCCCCACTTGATCTTACCCCTTTTGGCCAGAGAGTCAGAGAGAGTTATTAGTCACATCCTGTTTTAAGTGAAAAATATTTCAACAGAGGTTGACAGCTACAATATTTAGAAGGTCTCATATATCTAAACATTCAACATGAAAGTATCACTCCTTTCTCCCCTTACCACAACTAGTGGTAGCCCTCTTTCAATAAGAAATCTCTGTAGTTTTATCATAAAAATATTTTTTTTCCCATTTTATAAATACTTATCAGCAGGTTTAGTAACGACTGCAGCGTGCCTGGTTTAATTGGGATTGGGGACAATTGTTGCAAGCCACCTCCCTCTCACTCCCCTATATCCCTTATCACCTCTTCACTGTCCACTGATACATGATAAAGGCAAAAATTACTTCTAAAAAACAGATTTAAATTTGAATATTTTTTATCAAATCATAGAAATTAAGAAACATCTGTATTTGTAGTATATAAGAATGAAGTCATTGGCCTAATTTAAAAATCAACAGCAAGAAACAACAGCTCGGTTTAACTGAGTGGACTTTTTAAGACACATTCAGTGATTTGTTCCTGCTTTGTCCTGTCTGGTTTTTAGGTGACAATCAACAGCAAAGGTCTGGTGTACTCAGTGATTCTGCTGTTGGCCTCGGTCACACTCACTGTGAGTAGATGTTCACCGTCTCTGTATGAGAGTTTGACATTTTAAAGTCCCACATCAGTTTCCTGTTTGTCTTCACCTGTGATTTTCATCTTATCTTCTTCCTGTAAAGGCCTGACAGCCCACCACTCTGTTGTCATACTCAGAAAGAAATATGAGATTATATTCATGGCAGTGCAACAGGAAATGAAGCTCTCTCTCTTCCTGTCCGCCCCCCTCAGGTCCTGTGTGTCCACCTGAACTGCTGGAGATTGGACCGCAGGCTGGGACTCTGCCTCCTTATGCTCTACGTCATCTTCCTCCTTTGCTCCGTCGGCTTCGAGAAGCTGTAGAGGACACACACATACACACCCTCCCCACGCACAGATTCATACAAAAAGGACTCACAAACAAGTGTTTCCCACCTTCACTGCTGCCATTGTTAATCAAAAGTACGGACAGATGAATTTTCATCTCATTTCGCGGTGGCTGTACATGTCTGAGCGGCTGCCTGAAAGCTGCATTGTTTACCTTTGATAAACGAGTATTTTACATAGTTTTGTACCGAGCACCTCCAGCCCAGATGTTGTGACATCAAAGCCAACTGATAATGCACTATGTCTCACAACAAATTTATAAAGTGTTGACTTTGTATTCTGAAACCAAGAATATTGTATAAGGAACCCCAAAGTGTGTTAGTTTACCGACTGAAAGGAAGATTTCTTACGGCGAGGTAATCAATCAGGCAACAAGTCGATTGTTAGTTGACGGTTTATTCACAAAGTACAAAAGATCCCAACTTTATTTATAGTGGACAGTGTGTAGGTGCATATATGTTGACGTCTGTGTGTGTGAGGGATGTATGTGTATAAATCCAAGTGAGCTGTAATGAGTGGAGATGTACATGAGAATAGAAGTTTATGTCTGTGTGTAGCTCCACATGAATCAACACTTTGCCAGATTGAATACAAAATACAGAAGGGTCGCTCCATACCAGCTCACCTGGACCTGAAACTTGCTTTACTCCAGATACTTTTCTAGTTATGACTTTTTTTAAGTTTGGCCCTCAGAGCTAAATCGAATTACTTTTGCTGTAATGTGTGTATTCGAAGCCTCACAGATCGCTTGTTTTTCACTGGATTGGGTGGAAATTTGTCCTGATCATCCAAGAGACCTTAAAAATAATGTGTCATCATTTAAATAGTTTACAGTAATCCGATTAATAACAATGAATCGTGTCACCTGAATGACAATGTCATTTTCAAAAATTCATGTCCTCACTAGTTTTCACCTTCTTGTAACCGAAGGTTGGTTCTTCAAACATTCATAACTAAGAAAGTATTTATAGTACAGCTACAGGATTTTACAAGAATTACACATGAATTCTTCTGAGAAAATCCATGAAGTGAACTGAGAAGTTCTGGATTCTGGGTGAGATGGCATGAAATGACCCACAGGTCTGTGCAGACGTGCAACAAGACAAAGCTACATTCTCTGTCCTTACATTAAACCCAGAGTACTGCCACATGCTGACTCCCGATAAGCCTTTGGACCCTTGTAGCTCATCCCACACGCACATGAAAGGATTCAGCCTTGAGTACAACCTATAAAAGTATATATAAAAAGTATATGAAAGTTGATATGGAATGATTATGTTAATACAAAATATTAAATGTGATTTTCTCAGGTCAGCATACAAAAACCACCGTTCACTTATTTAAACTTTATGACTGCCACAAGTAACCTCAATGAACAGATGCTCATACATGTACGTTTATATAGTTGCTTCTCAGTGCGTGCGGTAATTTTCTGTACAGTTCAGTGTGAACTTTTCATCACGCCTTTGTGTCTGTAGTTGTGAACAGCAAAGCATGGCTGATCATCACGCTCCTGATAATTGCACTAAGCCGCTGTTGTCTTGGCCTTGTACAGAGCGTAGGCCCCCTTCCCTCTCTTTCCAAAAAGCTTCTCGGCACAGAGGTGGTGTGAACACAAGCTGTTTGTGAATGTGTCTGGAAAGAGTCCTCGAGTGTATGTTGTTGTTGAGTGCTATTAAAATGTTTTGCTCTGTGAGGTTTCTCGTCTGCGTCTCACAACTGTCTTTTACCTGCACTGAAAGTTAATAAAGGTAACAGGAATAAGAGCCACATATGTCAAATCAAACCAGAGCTCTCCAGATTTCAACATTTTCCCAACAGAGTTTGGCAAATGAAGAGAAATACATTAAAACTCTGGCGTTTTATTTGATGACCTTTAAAAAGACAAGGTTGCATTCACAGCATAAAATGTTTATTTATGATCAATAGTACCAAATTAAAGGGGGAAAATGAGAACATTCAATTTCCCTTTATACTGTGCAAGTCACATATTCCTCTAACTTCTGTGTTTAGTGACAGAGTTCAGTTTAATGTTCTCAGAGGTAATGAACACCGGTGTGGAGCACATACTTTTTACACAGCTTAGGGGCATTGTGTCATAAGATAAGAAATTCAAACACGTCATTTAGAGGAATGCTGCGACGCCATTTTGCTGTGAGGCTCCAGAAATGTTTTGTGAACTATGAAACGTCACCCAACGTCCCATCAGCATGAGGGTGAGTAGATAATGACTGAATGTTCATTTTTGTTTTAACATATCCTTTAAGACTTGCTTAAAGGTATTGCGGACAGAAATAACCAACATAAGCAACACGGTATTTAAACTCTAAAGACATCTGCAGACAGACGACTATCAGCTGATCCAAATATATATATAACAAACAATAACTCTATATTTAAAGCAATTACACGGACACGTAATTCAAAGTGATTTTTATTTCAGTCAGGCTAAATCGGCTTCGATACCAAAGAAATGTAAAAATAAAAATAGTACAACAAAGTACATCATTTTACAAATACTCATAATGGAGGTCTGACATATCAGAATAATCAAATAAATCCAAACATGTCACAGTCATAACAAAAATAGAAAAAGTCGATACAGTACATAGAATGCATTAGTAGCTATATACTTGAAGTGTTTGCTATACCATAGACTTTACAAAATTCTACTAGAAAAAACTCCCAGTACCAATGGAATATCAGGTAATATAAAATGTAAAAAATAAAAAAAAAATACAAACAATAAAACAAATGGAGAAAAAAAACAAAAAAACACTTGTGATGTGAGTGTGTGTGTGCATTCATACAGGTGCAATCTGCATGCAAATCTGCCTCAGTGTGACAAATGATAAAAGCAGCTACAGTTTGTAAATGAGTCTGTGTGTCGTCGCCATGACAGCGGCTGTTTAATAACGACTCGTTAAGGATGACGTCACTAAAAAGCTAGCACAAAACATCTTTGAGAAAGACGATGCACCTTTAGGATTACTAGTTCGGTGGACTTACAGCAGTCAGTTTCCCCGATGAGAACAGCGTTATCCGACTTATCAAAAGTCAGGAGTGTCTGATGGAGAAACGTTGTACACCAGCATTATACTAAAATGTTTCGTCTCACAAGCCCAAATTACAGTATGTGCTCAGCTGTATAGTGTTTGGTTTAAGTAACAGAATCAGCAATCGTAAAGGAGAAAGGCCCAAGATGTTGTGCTAACACCTTAACGAGGCGAAGTTTCACTGTCTTTGTCCCACTGATTTAAAATGAAACAAAGATGCTTTTTACGTGATAATGATAAGCCACATGGGTCATTGTTGTGTGTATTTTCATATGATGGTGGACCTTGGCACTGACCGGCTCCCCTCAGGGAAACCTCTTGAAAAGATTAACGCTCCAATCAGACAAAAGTACACAGACAAATGCCACTACAAAAGTCCACTAGTAACCAGAACAATAACAATAGTAATAATAATAATAACAATATTCCTCGACCGTATACGTGGTGAAATTTTCTTTCTCCCACACCCGGGGAGCAAAAATAGATAATTTGGCAGAAAAGAAACTGTGTTGTCTCGACAGTCCACACTGTGTCTTTGAGTGTGAAAGGTTGCAGATAATTAGCTGTGATGCTAATCCATTTTTGCTCCTGGGAGCTCCCATGGAGACAGCAGTCGCTATGGTTACTGCATGCTCTCTGTCTCTGTATCTAGTGTGTGTAACAGTCCAGGAGAGAGTGTGTGTCTACACTGTATATACGCACAATATGTATGTGTTTGACGGCAGGCCTCAGGGTGGTAGTGATAGTTTGATCCCCACACTGACGCTGTAGATATTAAGACTTCTAAAGCTGATCTGCGATCTGGCTCAGCTACATCTGGACAGAGCGTGGAGCTCCGGACTGAGAGGAGGTCTGACGTTTTCCATCGGGGGTGGGGTCCCGGTACTGAGGGGGCAGGAGTTGGTGATATGATGTCACTCAGGGGCGGAGCTCTGGTTCTGCTGGTATATGGAGGCTTTATCCTTCAGCAGAGCCAGGCACAGGTGACAGCTCCAGCTCCCTGTGGAAAAAAAAACACAGTGAGGCACGGCAAAAGAGAAACGGCTGTAAAGATTCATCATCAGCTGGTTGAGCATCACTGTGATCACTGTGATGCAATATTCATCAGCTTTGTCTGTGTTTGAGCACCAAGCATCAATGACAATCAATATATATTTGGCATGCTGAGGCGCATTGTGAACCGGCCCATAACCCGGTACAAAGTGATGACATCAGGGATGTCTAACAACATGCACACGTCCTTTGGGTCTGTTAACTTCTGCAGGGAACTATCTGGTGTCAACTTACCCTCTGGTGGTTCAGTCATGGGGGGACTTAGACAGTACATGTGGTAGCCTCGGTCGCAGTCATCACAGAACAGCAGCTGGTCCTACAGAAACACAACATCATGTTCAGTCCTGTTTTTTGTCAGCTCAAACTCTGAGAAAAGTCTTCATAAGCTGAGGACTCACACTAACAGAAAAAGCTGTCATCAAGGTATCATGTACTCAAAAAACAAAATATCCTAAATGCTTGAATGACAATGAATGTAGTTCACAACAGACCATTCATCATTTGGTTTCACAAGCTGCTGTGAAATCAAACTCATCTTAAAGGAGAGTGGGCGGAAACATAGAGGACACATAAATTGGGAATATCATAAAGAGGCTCACATCATTCTCTGAGGTGCCACAAACGTTGCAGCACTTGCACTCGATGCACTGCCAGCGGTAGGTCTTCACTGCAGCCATCATCACTGGTGTGAACTGCAGGCATGTTGGGTGGCCTGCAGGGAGAAGAGGACATGTGAGAAGCTTTGGATTTCTCCCTTGGATACATGTTGCTGGCATCAAATTCAGAATAAGCTTATATTAAACATTTAATTTATTGTCTTTGTATCGAGAAAGAATTAGCAAATTATCAACACCTTTTTTAATTATTTTTTTCACGGACAGGGCTTAGTGAATGGTCAAAAGAGTCCTGACAGGTTCATACCTGAGCGTCCACAGTCTGAGCAGGACACCAGCTCTTCTGACTGGCCAGTCTTCTGGTTTAAGGTAGAGTCTCCCAGACAGAAGTCGCAGTAATCGTTGGGCAGTGCCAACCCATTGGGACCCTTCTTAGTTGCTGAGCAAGAGAATTAGCAAAGAAACCATTCAGTGCACACTAGAACTGTCACTTTAAAATGAATCATCAAGAAAGATGAGTTAATGAAAATGGCAAAACTGAAGAGCTGTTGTTTGTCTAAGTGCTGTATGATACAGTTTATAAATCATATTTTAAATCCACATTTTTACAAACCTGTTCATGACACATCAGCCAACAACACCTTGTCAAAATCATGATCCAAACTAATGAATGAGTGACAACTGACAAAACGCACTAGTTGAATGTATTTGCTAACACGATGTCGCGTGCACAAAAGAAAATGCGATGGATATGTTGGGGGGAAAAAAAAGATGGATGATATGCTGAACAAAAAAAAAAATGAAAAAAAGCCAGGAATCCCAACTGTGCAAGCATGTTTCAGTTAGGAACATTGAGTCTAGTCCCAAATTCGGGATTCAAAAACATCATGAAAATAAAAAATAAAAATAAAAAATGAAAATAGCAGGACACAAAAAAAAGAAAGAGAGAGAGACATCCCTTGTACAAACACACACATGCTACATGGCATGCAACCAAACCTCCTTCCTCTCTTTCTCTCTCTCTCTTTCCCTCTGTCTCTCTCTCAGCACTAGAGAGTGACTCACTCTTCTGCTCCTCAGGCTGGCGAGGAGTGGGTGGTGCCTCGATCTCCTCGCGGTCCTCGCCCTCCTCCTCGGCCAGGTGGGAGTGTGTATAGTGGTAGCTCAGGCCAGGACGGTTCTTGTAGCGCTTCCCACAGACTGACACACACACACACGGTCATACAAAAGTGTTACAGTGATGGCGGCTAATTCGAACTACCGTCCAAAAAGGCCCACAACTGGCTTTATTACTTTTGAAAAACGTATTTTCACATGGTTAATTTTTGACTGACGCGCGAGAAGCAAAACCATACAGCGGAGGTGAGCATTTGCACAGTGAGCGATGGCCAGCGGGAAGTTACAGAGCACACACGGAGTGGCATGTCAGGAAAAAAAACAAAAAACAACGAATCCAGACGGGTTATTTCTCCAATTTCTATGCGGCCAAACTTTAGTTCCAGATGGGGTCTTTCAGATCACGCCATGCATGGCAGATGGGTTGTTTTTGTCTTTCAGAGGGAAAAAGCAAAAGCCTCTCTTGCTGACATGCATGGCACACAGACCTTGCAAAGGAAGCATCTACTTACTGTCGCAGGCGTACGGCTTGTCCCGCTCCTCCAGCGCTGCAGCTGCAGCCTCCTGTTTTTTCTTGCCATTCTTGTCACTGCGACCCTACAGAACAAATATTTTCATTTCTCTTCTTTTTATAACACTTTAAATTCAACAACGAAAGAAACAAAAGAACTGAAAGGCGTAGTACTGAAACGGAAAGAGGGACAAAAGTTAAAGTGGAATCTGACAACTTTTCCGGCCCTTGTGTTTACAGGTGATATTATTCTTGCCGTGCGGTTGCAAAAAAAACTGGATCATTTTCCTTGAGTAACAACTATCAACAACACAGGGCAAAACATGACTTTATTCAATCGTTTAGTCTATAATGGAGATATGAAAGCTGTGAAACCAGAAATCGTGCCACGCTGCCAGCTTGACTGACTCACCAGTCAGCCGTCATTTTGTGCCCACTGTCAGACAAGAATGTATTGCGAAATCGAGGAATACAAGGAACCAATAGGCGATAATGGTGTCACTTTTACCATTACAACATTTACTTCATAATAACACCTTAAAGTAAAGAACTTGTCTATTGCCAGTTTAACGTAGGAAACAAAATACAGATTTAAACAGCATCTTTACCCTGAAAGTAACAACATGTAGTCAGTTGTGCTCTGAAATGAGAGTCTCAAGATTGAGATTAAAACTATTGTAACTACAGGAGGAATTGTAACTGCCACTCAACTCATCAGTTATCATCACTTTTCTACAACGTTTCTACAACAACTGGTGAATTAAAACATCTCTGAATCACAACAGCCAATGAAACTGACCACGACCATACTAACAGGTATACGCTGACTCTACTGTGGTATTTTCTAGCCCGATCAATGCTCAGTTTTGGGGACAATACAAATATTAGGGAGTAAAAAAGTGTTTTATCGACAGATCTGCCAATATGTGTGCATTTTTTGCAACGATCCTTCAAACATGGTTATCATACACTTGTGACAAAGATACGTAACAAAGGCAAAATATTTTGTATTTTAACAGTAAACTTCGGCATATGGATATTGGATAAGATATACGCCAATACTGATATATCGGTCGGGTGTCTAGTTTTTTCATCCCATCACACTGATCCCAGTGCAAACTGACATGGTGCTCACCTTGGACTTGCTCTTGCCTCGTCTCTTGGGGGTCTCGTCCTCAAAGTCTTCGTCATCCAGGTCGTCCAAGTAGTCATCGTGGTCCAGGACTCTCTGCAGTGACATGGTCTGGATTAGGTCTCACTGTACTGAATATATGATCTGTTACTGTCTTCTGAGCCAGCAATTAAATTTGATGGTTGGTATGAACTTGGCTGGTTTAACTGGTGCTTAATGACCCTGTGACTTGTGTATTTAAGACTATCATTCTTTGCTTCCTCCACTCAAACTACAGAAAAAAATACTACTAATGATACCAACCTTTCTGTATTTGGCATCACAACTGGACAGATTTGACCTTCACAAAGTTTTGTGAAATTGCCTGTAAAATTCATAATATTTGACTGGCAGAATTACAACAGCTGTGGCAATTTGATATTGTTAATTGTTTGTTGTCAGTCAAACCTCTTAATTTAAAAAACATAGGGGCAGTCTGCCAGTGGATGCGTGATTTGGCTCTGCAGCTTTGAGCTGTTTCGACCATCCAGAGATTCAAAACAGATCAGAAAAGACTGGCAGAGGAAATCTGTCCTGCCTTGGAAACCACAACCACTGACTTAGAGAAATGCCTTTTATCAGTAGATGTCACACTGCTCTACATGTCAGCTGCATTGGTACAAAACAAGAGAGAGCCAGACCTTGCGGATACGCCCAGAGGACGTGTGAGTGGTCGTTGAGGTGGCAGGAGGCTCCACAGTTGCCGGATCGTCCTCAGGGCGGACGTCCGTTACTCCACTCCTCCTGTCGAGGGGCTCCCCCTTCAGCAGGGCCTCCAGACTGCTGCCATCCACCGCTCCGCATGCATCTCGCTTCAGACCCAGTTCCAAATCTGCTACACACATGAACAAAAAACAGTTATGCATGTACTGACATGACATGAACAGAGCAACAGACAGACCCAGTTCTTACCTTAAATATCAACAGACTAAATACATTAACAAGCTTTTACTGGTAAAGTTCTACCAGTGAATGAGACCAAACCCTTAAACCCTATTTATGATGGTAATAAAGTTGTTCCACCTGGAGCGATACCTGCTTTCAGAGGGGGGAAAGCTAAGCGGGGGTCCTCAGGAGGATGGGAACGCCGTTTCTTCCTCCAGCGACGGGCTGGGTAGGTGTATAACTGCCCTGGAGCTACACCTGAAAGGACACAGAAAAATCAAAATAAGCAGCAAGTTTTGGTGTGATCTTTGGCACTTATACATCTGAAAATGAATAAATGGCCCTTTTCATATCTCTCAAGTTATATTTTTTAGCTTTTCTTAATATTTAAATTCGAGTTTGCATAGTATTTTTTTGAATAATATTGTTTATCCGTCATCACTGATTATATACCTGCACTCCGGTGTCTCTTCTCCATCCAGATGTAACAGTTGGACTGGGCCACACCAGTCTGAGAGTCGAGGAAAGGCATGAGGATGCTGCGCTCAGCACACAAACGAGCGTTGTAACTGTGGCACTGCTCCATGGCATCTCTGTAATACTGCTCTCCCAGCCTGAAATGTGAAAGGTGGACACATGACAAGTCAAATTACACAGATTACAAAAGACTAATAATTACGACTGCCAGATGAATATTGCAAATTAAACAGAGTAAAACGTACTACAAGGAAGTTTTAACTGATTATGAAACAAGCCTCAATTTATTACTGATGCCTAAACAGGACCACAATAAGATTGACTGGACTTTTCTGTATAATTATTATAGTTTTTCAGTAGCAGCTTTAATAAACAATATATTAAGCTTTTGGCGTAAGGTTAAGTAGAAGGGTTAGGGTCACACTAATCCACGCTCTATTACCTTATTTTTTTCTCTTAAAACGGACTTGTGGTGTTGAAGTTGTTGGACACATTTTATTTCTATTTTCGTCTCACGAGCATTTAATTGTGTTTATTTAAGAAGACAAAACAAAAACATTGGATACAAAGATAACAATCCATTAATTTTGAGCAACAAAGGTGATTCTTGACCTTGCAAATAGCAGATTGAATAATTGGTTCACTGGTTTAATTACTGGTGTTTTCTGGAGCTCTCGACTGCATCTTCACTTTTTTTATTGTCAATAAAGGAATTGTTACCAAGGTATGTACTAAGATGGACATTTTACAGTTTAAACAATAAACTTTTAAGTGCTTATGCCTCTTTGTTGTCTTTCTTTCAGCCACTTTCTTGTTAACCATTTACAAACATATACTCAGATACCTATATATGTGCCATATGCTATTATAATCAGCCATTTTACATTAGCCTTGCCATATTATCACTTGGGCTCTATTAACATGTTTAATGGAAGTAAAAGTTCACATTAAAATAAATCAGATTTTCACATTAAGACACGTGGCTGGTCACAGTAACTAAAGCTCTGCAATTAAATGATGACTTGATTTACTGCTACTTTGTTGGCATACTGCACCGTTCTCACACAGTGTAATTCCTAATTCCCACCGTTTTGTGATTTCTTAACATTATTTAAATTGCAGTGCGGCAGCCATCTTCGCTGTAACATGGATAATTACTATGATACACATGTGTGTCCTTCTCGCAGATACAGTGTTTATTCTAGGCTTCACCCTTCACCAATTTGTCGCATTGTTCTACAAGACTGCACACAAGACTGTTGCTGTGACTGTACGATCTCTATCGTTTATTTAAAGGGCACACACAACCCAGGCTCACTTCATTGTGAAGCCCAACACCAACAGTATCGATGGAGGGGAGTCAGAACAAAAGGTTGATTGTTCGCAAGCAGCTCGTCACAACAAAGCACCCGCCAAGCTGACAGGTTACTGTGAAAATTAACTCTATCCTTCATCTACAAGCGGATGGCTAGCAACAGTTTGGATAAATTGTGTGTAACACCACTTTAAACACCACCCAGAGCAGCTAAGTTAGGAAGGAGCAGCAGCTAAAATACAGCTCCACAATGGGTTCGCCTCATTTATATTTCCCCACAGCTAACAAGCTAACCTTAGCTCAGTGGATAACGTTATTCTCTTGGGACAAATATTGTATTCAGGATTAAGGATGCGATGTTTACAGTTTTCAGCCCTCTGTAGTCACGTCACAATTAATCAATTACGGTATACACTCGTCTCCGTATGGCTACGGGTTTTACTCTTAAGAGAAATAAAGATAAACTTACACTTTCACAACACTGTCGACGGCCGCCGCCATGTTTGCTTATTGCGGTTGTGTGAAGTGCCACTGCGCCTGCGCACACACGTTAGTAACCGTTGCTGCCTCCCAGGGTGAAAAACAGGAAGTGCACGTTGAGCAGCTACTACGTGATCCTCGTTGGATCAATGCAGCACATACTAAAGCACCTTTTTAATGTAGTAACATTCACATTTCAAACAACAGAAACGATATGTTACTAATTCAACTTCCCCACACACCTTCCAACCCCTCTTTCACAGACACATACTGAGTTCCAACTAAATTTGCATTATTATATTTTTCCTGTAATGTGAGTTTCAGTGGTGTAGTTTGTAAAACCCGGAAATAGGTTAGCATTTTTGCACATCCGGTTTCCTCGGTCTCAAAGTCAATGAGTTATTTAAATTGGTTTTCGGTTAAATGCCTGAAATAAGTGTAAATCCCAAGTTGCATCATGATACGATATTATTTTGATTCTTTGGGCAATCATACGATATTTGCCGGTATCACAAACAATTCGATTCAATACAGGGGCCTGTGATCGATATGAGATGATATCATATGCCCATTTAACACAATCAGTTACATTTATATCACACTAAAATATGATTTGACAATTTTATTACTGAACTCTTTAGTGGAAATATTATTTTATCAATGGTTCCAGACATTTAAATGGAAAACAATCTGTTGTTTTCATTAAGGACATAGGCTACAACATGATTGGTTGCAGCTGAAGAAAACTGAAAACACCCAAACTGGAGCTATAAGTTTTTAAACTAACCTAGCAATGATTTCATACTTAGACTTAGACTTAGACAGTGTGCAACAAGTGAACACAGAACAAAATTTTGTTTCAGAGGCTCAGCATAGCATTAAAATAAGAAAGTATATCAAAAAAATACCACAATAAGAATAATAAATATCAAAAACAGAAACATACTGAAAGTGCAAATTATTGAAAGTGACTTTGTTGAGTTAGGTAGTGCAAATACTTTGAGGAAACAAGGTATCCAGAATAAACGACAATTGTCACTTAGAGTTCAGTAGTCTGATGACATGGGGGGAAAAAGCTGTTACAGAGCCTTGTGGTCCTGCACCGAATGCTGCAGAACCTCTTTCCAGAGACCAGCACGGAAAACAGTCCATGGTGAGGGTGGGAGGAGTCTCTGATAATATTCCCAGCTCAGGACATTCAGCACTTGGGAGCAATGTCCTGAATGGAGGGGAGAGAAGTCCCAATGATCTCATCCGCTGTCCTCACCACTCTCCTCACTTTCCTCCAATCAGAGGCTTTGCAGCTTCCAGACCACATGGAGATGCAGCTGGTCAGGATGCTCTCCATGGTGCTCCTGTAGAATGTAGTGAGGATGGGCGGGGGCAGGAGGGCTCTCCTCATCCTTCGCAGGAAGTGCAGACGCTGCTGTGCCTTCTTGACCAGTGCCGCAGTGTTCACAGACCAGGTGATGTGCACCCCCAGGAACTTGGTGCTGCTGACCACCTCCACAGCCGTGTGGTTGATGAGAAGTGGAGTGTGGCTGGGCTGTTTCTTCCTGAAGTCGACAATGATCTCTTTGGTTTTGTCCACGTTCAGCATCAAGTTGTTTTTGCTACACCAGCCCACCAGCTGCTCCACCTCCTCCCTACAAGCCAGGTTGTGGTCATCCCTGATGAGGCCAACCACTGTTCGTCCACAGACTTCTCAATGTGGTTGGTGGTAGCCCTTGGGATGCCTTGGGAAGTCTAGCAGCCAGTTGCACAGGGGGGTGCTGAAGTCCAGGGGTCCCAGTTTGTCTACCAGATGCTGTGGTATGATGGTATTAAACGCTTAACTGAAGTCCAGGTACAGCATCAAACATGAGTGTTTTTCTCCTCCAGGTGTGCAAGGCTCAAGTGGAGAGCGGTGGAGATGGCATCCTCAGTGGAGCGGTTTGGCCGGTAGGCAAACTGGAAGTGGTCAAACATGGCAGGGATTCTAGAGGTGATGTGCTCCTTAACAAGCCTTTCAAAGTACTTCATCATAATAGGAGTGAGTGCGATGGGCCGGTAGTCATTGAGTGATGTGATTTGAGGTTTCTTTGGCACCGGGATGATGGAGGCAGTTTTGAAACATGATGGGACTTTGGCTTGATCCAGTGAGAACTTGCAACATTACCTGAGTATTTCCGTGTTGTTCTACAGTTACTTTATTCTGACTCCAGGAGGCAACCGTCATTCCGACATACCGCCATTCCAACATTAGGCTCTAATTGTCGGAATGGCAACACTTAAACCTTTCATTAAACGTCCCGTCACATTTTTTGCCTCCTATGGTCGGAATGTTGGTATTTATTTCTTTTTTAAACGTGTTGCCATTCCGACACATCTTTTAAAAGGGTTAAGGTTAGGGTTAGGGTTACAGGTTGCGGGTTAGGATTAGCCTTGTCGGAATGCCGGGACGAAACTTTGTCGGAATGGCGGGACGTTCGCATGTCGGAATAGTGGTACGTCGGAATGGTGACATGTTGTAATGGCGGTCTGTCGGAATAGCAGCATGTAACCTGAAACTCCACCAGCATTAAGTAGGCTACATTAGGTTTTTACTTTTACTTTTTATAACAACCATAGTTACCAACATTACTTTGCAATTAAGATCTTAAACATATATGAAAAGAATATAAAATACAGTTTTATAGTACATTAATTTACCCAGCAGGAGAAATACATAGCCTACTTTCACCAGCTAACTGTCAATGGTTTTCAACCTCACGAGATTGGAGTTACATGATTGACAGGTGGGTGACAGGTGTACTTTTTTGGTTGAACATTCCTTCTGTCTCCATGATTTCATCTCCATGAAACTTGTGAACTCCAACTTCTTAACTGTGTGTCTAGCTGCGTGCCACCTTCAGAGGCTGTGACACCACAAGTAGCTTGTATCGGAAAGGGAAGACATCTGCTTTTATAAAGCTAAAGACCTGTCATGGTGATTTACAAGAAATGTCAGCCTGGAGGAGGCATTTTCTGTGGTAAGAAAATCTACCCTCATCCCAGCCTGGATGAGCTGAGTTATATTTTGACATTCACAAGTGGATGTCCAACTGAGAGCTGCAACATGTTTTGAGAGCAATGTATCAGACAGCAGCGTCTTCCACAGGCACTTCCTTAAAATACCATTGGAGAAGTCTGAACAGTTAGGGAGGACAGATTGATAGACTGGTTCCCTATAAACCTCACTTTCACTATGCTAGTTAGCCGGCCAACCAAGCTAAATCTTTCCAGCAAAAATTTAGTTTGCATTACGGCACAGAGGAAGCACATCTGCCATTGCGCAACCAAAACAAGAAAAGGCATTGTTGTCCCTGGTCGCTATCCCCAGGTGACAGTGGAGCAACTTGAATAACCGCGGAAACTCACAGTGCAAAGGAGATAACCAAGCCAATGGAGGAGGCAAATAAGGTGAAGAGGCAGGCATTCACTCTGTGGAGAGCACCAGTCTTGTTTCAAAGTCTGTTCCCTTGCTGCTATGTGGTTTTTCTTTCTGCTGGGTCATGAGACGGTTCAAAACTGGCATTGTTTCTACCAGATCAACAATACCCCTGTCAGACTGCACAAAAAAACAAAAGTAATGTAAGTGCAAAGTAATTGCACATTTTTGGCAGAAGGTCCTATGTGGTCAAATAACCCTAAACATGGGTAAAACACATTGGTGCTGTTTACTGAAGACAGGCATGACTTGGATTATCATTCAAACGGTCACAAATGCTGCAAGAAATAAAGTGGCCGGGGAGGGATCTCAAATACTAACTCTCCTGAAAAGATACAGCATTTGGATTAAAAGCTATAGTTCACACTGTGGGTGAAATAATGATTAGCCTAATGGTTGTGTTAAAGCCACTAGTATCAAAAAAGAGGCCATGGCAGATGCCAATGAATGCCACTAGTACTTCTCTTATCTCACTATAAGCTAAGTGAGGAAATCACGGAAGTCTTTCACTCCCACAACAAAAAGTTGGGCACAGACCTACAAGCATACCTATAATACCACGACATAAACACACACCCACATATATACACCCACATACATTTCTGTCTTTCTCATTGCAGCTGATGACAAAGGCTTGGTGGTTTGGGTGAGTGGTTGAATCTTTGGGGGGTTGTGCATGGGTTTTAGGGCGTCTTGGTGAACCCTAAGAGCTTTGACGGTCGCCTGGCTGACGCCCTGGTGGCCATTTGTTGGGGCAGTTGGGGACTGGAGGGTCCTGGTGTCCTGTGGCCTCACACAAAACTCTTTGGGGCACTGTCAGGTTGCGCTGGGGTGGCATGGGTTGTCAGGTTTTGTGTAGACTTGTGGTGTCAATGCCGGCATGTTGAATCCTCTGAGATTCATGTGCATTTTTCAGGGACTCGGCGTTTCACTCAGATTATCGAGCTGGTGTTATCGTATAAAGTGTGGAGGGTGATTTTGTGTTTGGGGGAAAGGTGTTTTGACTGGTTGTCTCAGACTTTTTGACCCTACTGCATGTTTTTTATTAATTAGTGTTTTGTCTGTTTTTTTGTTGTTTTTTTTAAAATACAAATTATACCTTCATTTTAAAATGTTTTTTACTGTATTTATTGTGTGGAGCACTTTATGTTGCCTTTGTTGAATGAAAGGTGCTATACAATTAATGTCTAATTGATTGATTGATTGATCACAATTAAATTCAAATAAATAAATGTAAAAAGGATTTAATTACTAGATTGACTCCTGATGTTTGTTGTTTTGTTTGTTTTTCTCTCCTCACTGAAATCTGTTCCTGTTTGTTTTAACATGCAATAAATGCAGACAGACAGTCATTCAGTCAGTGCACGATGAGTCTTAACGTCCCAGGACTGATATCGATGGTGTTCTTCTACCTGCTGGTGCTTGGCACCGGCATCTGGGCCTCCATGAAGTCCAGGCGGGTGAGGAAGAGCAGCCAGGCAGACCAGACAGAGGTCAGTCTGCTGGGCAACAGAGGGATCAGCCTTGCGGTGGGAGTCTTCACCACAACAGGTGAGTGTGTGATGGAGGTAGTTAAAACTAGGGCTGTCATTCAATTGAAATATTAAATTATATATATCCACAACGTTACGGCTGCATCGCTTCCTGATTTTTCAAACTACTGGTTGGGGCCGAGGGTCATAACGTGCGTTAATTGCTGTTAAGAGGAATTTGTGTTAACGCATTATTAACAGCCCTAGTGTGTAAAGCACATGAAAGAGAAGTAGAATAACTAGTTTTGGGTTGCACCCTTGAATACCACTGTGAGGCAAATCAAACTGTAATTATATACATTGGAGTTTATGAAGTCTCACAAAGGTTTTATTTAATGTCAAGCTGTCACACCATTGAGCAAAACCAGTTGGTGAAAAAACTTTATATATTTCTATATGTAACCTTTATCTTTCACCCCTTTAGTACCTTTTTGATGTGTTTCTCCTTTCTTTAAAGATGGACCTCTCCCAATAATATAATAATAATAATAATAATTTTCAGGTTAATAATTTTTTACAGCGCTGCAGCACTATATCCCCCCTCTATCTCCTCAAGACCCCTCCTCCTGTCTCCTCTGATTGCTCAGCTCACACATGCCAGACCCAGGACCGTGAACAACAACAGATTAGTTGTGTTTACTGATTTCTTACTTTCCAAACTAGCTGCGAGACATTTAAAATGTGTGACTTGACGACATAGTGTGCACAAGAACCTATAACACACTGAAGGAAAGAAAACAAACGAAAAAGCGTGTGTGTGGTTGTTTACTCACGTGCATATGCATGCTTCCTACAGCTACATGGGTTGGAGGGGGCTTCATCGTTGGTGTGACAGAGGTGGTGTACAATCCAACCATGGGACTGACCTGGGCTGTTATACCATTAGCAAGTGCTCTGTCTTTAGTGGCTGGTAAGATATTGTATATTTCTCAGTCAATGTGATGTCACAGCTGGACAACATATCAACATATCAATATCAATATTAGTGTCTGTGTGTGGTCTGTGAAATAACAAAAGAGAATAATCATTAACATTATGACTACATTAACACACTTACTGCTATCATGCTGCTTAACAGAGTGATGTAGGGATGACATGTTTTTCGTAGGCTAACCTGGAAATTAGCAGCGTCCTTGTTCCCTCCACGAGAAACCGATGAGATTTTTGTGTTGGATTTTGGATTACTGCAGAAAATAAGCTCTGTGGCAAATACAAGTTTGATACTTTATGATACGTGCAGTGCCACAGATCTGTCTCCCTTTGTGTGATTCGATTAAGGTGGGCTCTTCTTCGCCAAGACGATGAGAGACAAAAAATATGTGACGATGATGGACCCCTTCCAGATCAAGTATGGAAATTTGATAAGTGGAGTTCTGTCTATGGCGCTGCTGATATCTGACGTAATCTGGGTCACAGCAACTCTTATTGGTTTAGGTAAGTGACACTGATTCAGGTTTTCTCACATTCTTTTTCCATTTGCCATAAAACATTCTGTACCTTCTCTCATTGTTTATCTTTAGCAACGTGATAATTATATATAATTACCATCAACTTGTTATTCGTTTGCTGGAAGGTGTTAATAGGGGCGTGCCTGTCACGTGCAGTCTTGCTATGCACCGGTGTATTCTCAGGAAAGAAACAAGCATCTTGTATTCGGGACTGAATAATCTTTCCAGGAAAGTTACCTGGTGACACGCTAAAGCACTTTTTAGTATCTTCATGTCATGACAGGATAAGAACAATTTGTTCTGCTGTGAACCTCCTGTCACCTGTCCATAGGTTTACTGTGAGGGGAGACTCGACAGCTGTTGAATTTATCAACTTGTTAGTCTGAAAAACTTAGTAGTATTTTACATCCCAGTTTTACACACTGAAACTTAAAATATAACAATATATTACAATACAACAAGAAAAGTTGAGAAGAACTATAACTTTAACAGGTCAGCAATAATCAACTATGACTATAATCTGTTTTTAACTGAACTGAAGATTTAACAATCCGGATATGCACAGTGGATATTTAAAAAGAATAAGGAATTAGTCTGATATTGTTAGATGTATTAAATTTGTACATGTGTCGGTGTGACCTCATAGGTGCAACTATGAGTGTGATCCTGGATCTGCCCTACACTCTTTGTATTTGGATCTCTGCTGCTGTAGCCATCTTCTACACGCTGATGGGAGGCCTCTACTCTGTGGCCTACACAGACGTCATACAGCTGACCCTCATATTCATTAGTTTGGTGAGTTCTTCACTCATATCGAAATTAATTTCTTCCACAGCGGAGAAATATCCAGCGAATATGTACATTTCAAAATGTGTATGTCAGTGGCTCATTGTCTTTTCTGCAGTGGTTATGTGTCCCCTTCATCCTGATGAACCCCCATTCAGCTGACATCACCAAGACCGCTTTCAACTTCACCTACCAGGCCCCCTGGGTTGGTTCAGTGGATGAAGACAGAGCGTGGATGTGGATTGATAATATCTTATTATTGGTAAGGACTACACTCAGTAAGTTTGTAATGTTGCTTGTTTTGTATACGTGCAGACACTGAGGACTAGTGAAGGAATCTGCAGTAGGTTGCCATGTGACGTGGAAAAACTTGTACTTCTGGTTAATCACACATTCAGCTGGAGGATATAATGGTATAGCATTCATGCATTGACACAGTCGTACCAAAAATACCGTTCAAAGTTGGCTCAGCACCAAGAGAGAGCAGCAGTGGTTGCTCTCAACTGGTTTTGTGGGGTGCATCAGGGTCACTTTTTTGGACCCATTTTATTTTCATGCTCCCCGTAGGCCACTTGATCCGCCATTTTGGTTGTGCATTTTCTCACTGTAATGTGGCTGACTGAAAGCAGTAACATGATAGATCTGTGGGGGTTGCTCATACAGCACATTACCAACAATCATTATTTTAATCACAAATAATGCATTTTTTCAATGTAATTAGAATTTGTTTACGTTAATGATATTAACAGACTCAAAGAAACATTCCTTTCTCTTCCTTTCCAGTCTCTAGGTAATCTGGGATATCAGACCTTCCACCAGAGGATCCTGTCAGCTTCTTCGTCATTTACAGCCAGGATCACCTGCTTTATTGCAGCTCCCCTCGTCCTCATACTTGGAGTCGCACCTGTCCTGATTGGAGCCGTCGCGGCATCAACAGGTACAGCGATAGAATTAAAAAGAAAAACTAGTGAGACCACATTATTCATCTCACAGTTTTACATTTTTGGCATCAGATTGGAACATGACCACATACGGATCCCCGTCCCCATACGAGCGTGGTGAGGCCAGTCAGGTTCTGCCCATTGCTCTGCAGCACTTCACACCAAACTACATCTCCATCATCGGTATTGGAGCAGTAGCTGCTGCCGTGATGTCATCTACAGACTCTGCTCTATTGTCATCTGCCTCCATCTTCACATCCAACATCTATAAGAACATCCTGAGGACCAAGGTAAGAGGAGACCAGAGGAGAAGAACAGAATCATGGTTATTTATTTTGTGTTTTGCTTCAATGTTTTTTTCTCCCCTGCAGGCATCAGATCGAGAGCTCCAGTGGGTGATCCGTGCCACCGTGGTGTTGGTGGGCTTGGCTGGCACATCGCTCACCTTCTTACAGAACAGCATCATGGTTTTCTGGATCCTGGGCTCAGATATAACCTACACCATCATGTTCCCTCAACTCGTCTGCGTCCTCTTCTGTAACATCTCCAATGGCTACGGCTCCATCATGGGCTTGTTGGTCGCAGTGCTGTTGAGAGTGCTGAGAGGTGAGCCATTGATAGGGTTGCCAGTCATTCTCCACTTCCCAGGTTGCACCCTTGAGGATGGTGTATATGTCCAGCGCTCTCCTGTGAGGACAATCTGCATGTTGTCCAACCTTGTTGCCACTTTGATGTTCTCCTACCTGGCTTCACTGCTCTTCAATAAAGGACTGATTCCTGAGAGGTGGGACGTATTTAAAGTGAAAACCAAAAAACCGACATCCAACTCGGTACCATTAAGAGACGAGGAGAAACCTGAAGTTCAGAATGAGACTGAATTCATGTTGACCACAAATCTGCAGGACTAAAAGAGAAATGGTTGAGTGAGATGTCTTGTGGGGAGCTACATTATCATGTCTCTGTTTTTGTGTGCTGTGTGCTGTACTCAGGCACGTGCACACATAGGGCCCAAGGGGTGCTTGAGCCCCTGCCCTTTTTGCCTCGTATTAAAAAGTGGCCTTTTTGTTGTGTTTTTTTTTTATGAATAAATAAACTCCTGTTGTGCATAGGGATGTAAAAAAAAAAAACGGTGGTACAAAAACGCCACGTTAATCTATCGTACACAGTTCCTTGTAATACGGTGTTGTGTGTGTGTTAAGCCTAAAGCCGCTTCTCTGTCCGCTGCGGCTCCGCTCAGTCAGAGAGAGAGAGAGAGAGGAGGAACCCAAATGACCTATTAGGACGGCTTGAATATGTCCAAGCCCTGAAAGAATACAGAAAACTCCTTCGTGTGAAAAAAATGCATCATATGGAGGGAGAACTCAACAAAGTTGAAAAAGCCATAAATGACAACACCTTTTGGAAATTATGGAAAAACATCAACAGAAACCCACGTACAGAGACCAACCCCTTTAAAAAATGGCAAAATCTGGAAAGATTACTTTGATGACCTCTATAAAAATCAAGAGTGTCACGGTCTGAGTCATAACCAAATTTTAACGATAGACAAACTGAAAGAACTAGGAAGGACAGTGAAGGACAACCAATGTGCCCTTGACTACCCCATCACCATTAAAGAAAGAGTTTGTTTAACAGAGAAAGGTCCATGGTCATGCTTTCTTAATGATACAATTCTAAATAAATAGTTAAACGGAACATCGTTGTATGTCTTCACTCAAACAAACGAACACGCTGACATGAGGAAGTCAAGCAGCCAGTTGCACGGGGGGCGTGAAGTCCAGGGGTCCCAGTTTGTCTACCAGATGCTGTGGAATGATGGTATTAAACGCTGAACTGAAGTCCAGGAACAGCATCAAACATGAGTGTTTTTCTCCTCCAGGTGTGCAAGGCTCAAGTGAAGAGCGGTGGAGATGGCATCCTCAGTGGAGCGGTTTGGCCGGTAGGCAAACTGGAAGGGGTCAAATGTGGCAGGGAGTCTAGAGGTGATGTGCTCCTTTACCAGCCTTTCAAAGCACTTCATCATAATAGGACTGAGTGCGATGGGCCGGTAGTCATTGAGTAATGTGATTTGAGGTTTCTTTGGCAGCGGGATGATGGAGGCAGTTTTGAAACATGATGGGACATGATGGGACACATTCCCTGAGCCTCCCTGTTGTCAGGGCCTGGGGCCTTCCATGATTTGACCTTAGCACCTCAGCTATGTCAACGCAGAGTGCCTTTTCATCCTGGTGGGGAACAGTTTTCACAGCGGGAGTGTTGTCCAGTGCTGAACCTCCCAAAAGAAGTTAGGTAATCCCTCAGTTAACTTATGTGAAGTAGGCTAGGCTACCCTTGATAAGCTCATCTCTTTCGCAAGAGACTCAGATTCACCAAGAGGCAGACAGACAGACTGACAGACTGACAGACTGACCGACCAACAAGCAGACACACAGAAAGACAGAGAGGAGACACTTTCACTCACACAGACAGCCGACAGGTAAGTACAGACACTGTATATTCATTTAGTCTTTTTTTTTTTTCTTCAGTTTAAAAACTATTCAGTTTAAGTAACATTACTGTGTGAGGTAGCCAACTTGTAACATTACCTGAGTATTTCCGTGTTGTTCTACAGTTACTTTATTCTGAAACTCCACCAACATTAAGTAGGCTACATTAGGTTTTTACTTTTACTTTTTATGACAGCTATAGTTACCAACATTACTTTGCAATTAAGATCTTAAACATATATGAAAAGAATATAAAATACAGTTTTATAGTACATCAATTTACCCAGCAGGATTAATACATAGCCTACTTTCACCAGCTAACTGTCAATGGTTTTCAACCTCACGAGATTGGAGTTACATGATTGACAGGTGGATGACAGGTGTACTTTTATGGTTGAACATTCCTTTTTTCCTTCCGTCTCCATGATTTCGTCTCCATGAAACTTGTGAACTCCAACTTCTTAACTGTGTGTCTAGCTGCGTGCCACCTTCACAGGCTGTGACACCACAAGTAGCTTGTATGGGAAAGGGAAAACATCTGCTTTTATAAAGCTAAAGATCCGTCATGCTGATTTACAAGAAATGTCAAGCTTTGGGTTAACTGACAGCCTGGAGGAGGCATTTTCTGTGGCAAGAAAATCTACCCTCATCCCAGCCTGGATGAGCTAAGTTATATTTTGGCATTCACAAGTGGATGTCCAACTGATATATACCATTGGAGAAGTCTGAACAGTTAGGGAGGACAGATTGATAGACTGGTTCCCTATAAACCTCACCTTCACTATGCTAGTTAGCCGGCCAACCAAGCTAAATCTTTCCAGCAAAAATTAAGTTTGCATTACGGCACAGAGGAAGCACATCTGCCATTGCGCAACCAAAACAAGAAAAGGCATTGTTGTCCCTGGTCGCTATCCCCAGGTGACAGTGGAGCAACTTGAATAACCGCGGAAACTCACAGTGCAAAGGAGATAACCAAGCCAATGGAGGAGGCAAATAAGGTGAAGAGGCAGGCATTCACTCTGTGGAGAGCACCAGTCTTGTTTCAAAGTCTGTTCCCTTGCTGCTATGTGGTTTTTCTTTCTGCTGGGTCATGAGACGGTTCAAAACTGGCATTGTTTCTACCAGATCAACAATACCCCTCTCAGACTGCACAAAAAAAGCCCCAACAGCACCCGCTGACGTGTCTTCAATGTGCATGTGTATCACCTGCATTCACTCATGGATAAAATGACTCTGCAGTAGTCACAGGTATTTATCGGCTCTGGTTTCGATCGGTTTCATTATGAAAACACAGTGCGAGAAGTTCAGGCCGCTAGCACTGTAACACTTTTAAATCTGTACCTGTTCAAACATCATTCAGCCAGCGCTAAGTTTGAAAGAGAGCATAAAGTAAAAGATATTTAAGAAGTACACCTTCGATCGACACCGTGCTCTCAACAAAGATGTGAAAGACACAAGATGTCTCACTCATTCTTAAGAAAAAATATGTATCTGATTAATACATTTTTTATATTAAGACTTTTTAAAACACGTTGCTATGTTTTCTGGATGTAGGACGTGGATCTCAAATCGGGTTTCTCATGTTTTTTAGGTTTTTTTTGCTAGCGGTCGCCTTGTTGCTAATGCTGTGTCTGTGACAGCCGCAAAGTAATACAACGAGGGGTAAAGTTGGAAAGTTGTCCATTTCCGCTTCCACTTAGTAATTGCACATTTTTGGCAGAAGGTCCTATGTGGTCAAATAACCCTAAACATGGGTAAAACACATTGGTGCTGTTTACTGAAGACAGGCATGACTTGGATTATCATTCAAACGGTCACAAATGCTGCAACAAATAATGTGGCCGGGGAGGGATCTCAAATACTAACTCTCCTGAAAAGATACAGCATTTGGATTAAAAGCTATAGTTCACACTGTGGGTGAAATAATGATTAGCCTAATGGTTGTGTTAAAGCCACTAGTATCAAAAAAGAGGCCATGGCAGATGCCAATGAATGCCACTAGTACTTCTCTTATCTCACTATAAGCTAAGTGAGGAAATCAGGGAAGTCTTTCACTCCCACAACAAAAAGTTGGTCACATACAGTACAGACCAAAAGTTTGGACACACCTTCTCATTCAAAGAGTTTTCTTTATTTTCATGACTATGAAAATTGTAGATTCACACTGAAGGCATCAAAACTATGAATTAACACATGTGGAATTATATACTTAACAAAAAAGTGTGAAACAACTGAAAATATGTCTTATATTCTAGGTTCTTCAAAGTAGCCACCTTTTGCTTTGATTACTGCTTCGCACACTCTTGGCATTCTCTTGATGAGCTTCAAGAGGTAGTCACCTGAAATGGTCTTCCAACAGTCTTGAAGGAGTTCCCAGAGATGCTTAGCACTTGTTGGTCCTTTTGCCTTCACTCTGCGGTCCAGCTCACCCCAAACCATCTCGATTGGGTTCAGGTCCGGTGGAGGCCAGGTCATCTGGCGCAGCACCCCATCACTCTCCTTCTTGGTCAAATAGCCCTTACACAGCCTGGAGGTGTGTTTGGGGTCATTGTCCTGTTGAAAAATAAATGATGATCCAACTTGCCGCTGCAAGATGCTGTGGTAGCCATGCTGGTTCAGTATGCCTTCAATTTTGAATAAATCCCCAACAGTGTCACCAGCAAAGCACCCCCACACCATCACACCTCCTCCTCCATGCTTCACGGTGGGAACCAGGCATGTAGAGTCCATCCGTTCACCTTTTCTGCGTCGCACAAAGACACGGTGGTTGGAACCAAAGATCTCAAATTTGGACTCATCAGACCAAAGCACAGATTTCCACTGGTCTGATGTCCATTCCTTGTGTTCTTTAGCCCAAACAAGTCTCTTCTGCTTGTTGCCTGTCCTTAGCAGTGGTTTCCTAGCAGCTATTCTACCATGAAGGCCTGATTCACACAGTCTCCTCTTAACAGTTGTTCTAGAGATGTGTCTGCTGCTAGAACTCTGTGTGGCATTGACCTGGTCTCTAATCTGAGCTGCTGTTAACCTGCGATTTCTGAGGCTGGTGACTCGGATGAACTTATCCTCCGCAGCAGAGGTGACTCTTGGTCTTCCTTTCCTGGGGCGGTCCTCATGTGAGCCAGTTTCTTTGTAGTGCTTGATGGTTTTTGCGACTGCACTTGGGGACACTTTCAAAGTTTTCTCAATTTTTCGGACTGACTGACCTTCATTTCTTAAAGTAATGATGGCCACTCGTTTTTCTTTACTTAGCTGCTTTTTTCTTGCCATAATACAAATTCTAACAGTCTATTCAGTAGGACTATCAGCTGTGTATCCACCTGACTTCTGCACAACACAACTGATGGTCCCAACCCCATTTATAAGGCAAGAAATCCCACTTATTAAACCTGACAGGGCACACCTGTGAAGTGAAAACCATTTCAGGTGACTACCTCTTGAAGCTCATCAAGAGAATGCAGAGTGTGTGCAAAGCAGTAATCAGAGCAAAAGGTGGCTACTTTGAAGAAACTAGAATATAAGGCGTATTTTCAGTTGTTTTACACTTTTTTGTTAAGTACATATTTCCACATGTGTTAATTCATAGTTTTGATGCCTTCAGTGTGAATCTACAATGTCAATAGTCATGAAAAGAAAGGAAACTCATTGAATGAGAAGGTGTGTCCAAACTTTTGGTCTGTACTGTACATACAAGCATACCTATAATACCACGACATAAACACACACCCACATACATTTCTGTCTTTCTCATTGCAGCTGATGACAAAGGCTTGGTGGTTTGGGTGGTCCATCAGTTCACACTTAACCAGTGGGCCAGCCGCGATCAGCCAATGAGATACGATGTGACAGACAGACCTGTCAGATGAGTTTACTCCTCACAGTCAGTCCAGCACACCCACATACATTTCTGTCTTTCTCATTGCAACTAATGACACAGGCTCGGTGGTTTGGGTGAGTGGTTGAATCTTTGGGGGGTTGTGCGTGGGTTTTAGGGCGTCTTGGTGAACCCTAAGATCTTTGACGGTCGCCTGGCTGACGCCCTGGTGGCCATTTGTTGGGGCAGTTGGGGACTGGAGGGTCCTGGTGTCCTGTGGCCTCATGCAAAACTCTTTGGGGCACTGTCAGGTTGCGCTGGGGTGGCATGGGTTGTCAGGTTTTGTGTAGACTTGTGGTGTCAATTATCAATTAGTGTTTTGTCTGTTTTTTTTGTTTTTTTATATATAAATTATACCTTCATGTTTTTTACTGTATCTATTGTGTGGAGCACTTTATGTTGCCTTTGTTGAATGAAAGGTGCTATACAATTAATGTCTAATTGATTGATTGATTGATCACAATTAAATTCAAATAAATAAATGTAAAAAAGGTTTAATTACTAGATTGACTCCTGATGTTTGTTGTTTTGTTTTTCTCTCCTCACTGAAATCTGGTCCTGCTTGTTTTAACATGCAATAAATGCAGACAGACAGTCATTCAGTCAGTGCACGATGAGCCTGAACGTCCCAGGACTGATATCGATGGTGTTCTTCTACCTGCTGGTGCTTGGCACCGGCATCTGGGCCTCCATGAAGTCCAGGCGGTTGAGGAAGAGCAGCCAGGCAGACCAGACAGAGGTCAGTCTGCTGGGCAACAGAGGGATCAGCCTTGCGGTGGGAGTCTTCACCATGACAGGTGAGTGTGTGATGGAGGTAGTTAAAACTAGGGCTGTCATTCAATTTAAATATGTTATCGCTATTAATTGCATGATTGTCCATAGTTAACTCACGATTAATTGCAAATTGATGGCACATATTTTATCTGTTCTAAATGTACCTTAAAGGGATAGAGTGGACATATATGCTTGCTTTATGCAAATATATGTTTATTATTATTGCAACAATCCAAAACAACGACAAATACTTTCCAGAATATTCTCCAGAATAACATCAAAGCATAACATGGTAAACTCAAGCCCAACAAGCAACAACAGATGGGCATACTGACCTGAATGTAACATTCCTTAGTAATACTAACACAATGTAGTGTCCAACTTTACACTTGTAAAGGTTACCTAAATAATGTTAATCAGCCACCCATTTAGCTATCGCTGTTGAAAGTTTATCGCATGAAGAGTTGTCCAGGCGTCTCCATTGCAAACTATACAGCGTGGTCTGCCTTTGGCG